>NC_133335.1:220788023-220838103 GCF_042186555.1 Aquarana catesbeiana
GCCTCAAGCCCTCCAAACTCTTCCGTTGCACATACTTCCTGCTGTCATACCATTCATACTTTTCATCTGCAAATACTGTCTTCTGTCATACCCTATACCCTCCTTTCCTGCACATACTGCCCTCTATCTTACCCTCCATATTCCACTCCTGTATGTACTGGCCACTGTCATACCCTCCACAATCTTTCCCTGGACATACTGGCCACTGTCATACCCTCTGCACTCCTGTCCTGTACATACTGGCTCCTTATCCCCTTCCATGAGAGAAGCACTTATTGTTTTGCTCCCTAATGCAGGCAAGGATCTGTTGTAGTGTGTCTTATGTACACTTATTCATATTTAATGATTATTTGTTCATTTTCAAATGCCTCATTATAATTTTGGAACCAGGGTGGTGGTCATTTGATTCAGTGCAATGACCATAACTTTTTTTAACTCCTGTACATACCCTCCATACTCCACACCTGTATATACTGGCCTTTGTCATACCTTCCATACTCCACTTCTGTACATACTGGCCATTGTTCTACCCTCCATACACCACACCTGTACATACTGGCCATTGCCATACCCTCTGCAGTCCTCTTGTATATACTGGCCATTGTCATACCTTCCATACTCCACTCCTGTACATACTGCCCATTGTCATACCCTCAATACTCCACTCCTGTACATACTACCCATTGTCATACCCTCAATACTCCACTCCTGTACATACTGCCCATTGTTATACTCTCAATACTCCACTCCTGTACATACTGCCCATTGTCATACCCTCAATACTCCACTCCTGTACATACTGCCCATTGTCATACCCTCAATTCTCCACTCCTGTACATACTACCCATTTTCATACCCTCAGTACTCCACTCCTGTACATACTGCCCTTTGTTATATGCTCCATACTCCACTCCTGTACATACTGCCCATTGTCATACCTTCCATACTCTACTTCTGTACATAATGGCCATTGTCCTGCCCTCCATACTCCACTCTTGCACATACTGCCCTTTGTCATTCCCTCCATACTCCACTTCTCTACATACTGGTCATTGTCATACCCTCCATACTCCACTCCTGTACATATTGACTATTGTCATACTCTCCATACTCCACTCCTGCACATACTGCACTTTGTCATACCTTCCATACTCCACTTTTGTACATACTGGCCATTGTCATACTCTCCATACTGTACGTCTGTACATACTGCCATTAGACAGTTCTTTAGCCTTGTTTTCTATAACCCCAACCTTTCCCATTCTGGAACAGGTACACTTTCGCCAGTTAATAATAATAAAACAATATTTTTAAATCTTTCTTCAGAAGAAATAGCCCGTCACAAAGGGCCGCCGGTCTTCACCCAAGAAGAGCGGTACAAGATGGTGCGCGCCATTAAGTGGGTGGATGAGATTGTGCCTGGAGCCCCCTACGTGACCACACTGGACACCCTGGACAAATATAACTGTGACTTCTGCGTCCATGGAAGTGAGTAGATTATTCCATTGCCGACCATGGCAATCCCTGCAAAACACACAGTACACTACTGAGTTTATATAATGAAACAAGTCAAAGGAGAGTGATGTGCAAAGTGCAGTAACCCAAAGGAATCAATCAGACTTTACTTTTTAGCAGCCTGAACAATGAAAGGTGAATTCTGATTGGTCCCTGTCATTTGCTGCTTGCCGCACTACCTTATTTAAAAAAAAAAAACCCTGTGTGAGGTTTTAGGTGCAAGCTCAGCTGTCTTCATAGAGGATCGGAACAATACGGTCAGCTGCACATCTAAAGTTCAGCTTTATTGGAAATCATCTTCAATCAAATCAAACCATCCAGCATCAGAGGAAAAGCTTAACACAACAGCTAATGTGTTTTGCTCTTAATCATAGCTGCTATGCTTAAAGTGGAGTTCCACCCTGCAAAAAAAAATAATAGTAATGTGCTTAAAAAAAATTAAAAAAAAAACATTTGGAGAAAATTTTTTTTTTTTACTCACCTCTAAATGGCTGTTGCTAGGGGGTCCCTCGTAGTCTGCCTCCTTCGGTGCCTGGGCTGGTGACATCACTTCCCTCGGCGCAGGAAGGGAGATCTCCTCTCCACCCTCCCTCTTGTCAATCATCTGGGACACGTGACCGGTCCCAGATGATTACGGGGCCAGTGACGGCGCGCGGCGTAACTCCGCATGCGCAGTGGGTGCCCGGCTGTGAAGCCGAGCGCCCACAGTTAAAATGCCGGCGCCGCCGAGCGGAGGGGGGGGACGAGCGGGGCTTCGTTCCCCGCATCGCTGGACCCTGGGACAGGTAAGTGTCTGATTAAAAGTCAGCAGCTGCAGTATTTTTAGCTGCTGACTTTTTAATTTTTTTTTAAATGGGAACCCCACTTTAAGCACTGATTAAGCATGAAATGAGTTAGCTGTTGTGTTCTGCTTTTTCTCCTCTGGATGATTTTATTTTATTAAAGAAGATGTCTAATAAAGGTGAATCCTATACGTGCGGCCGACTGGGTTGTTCCTTTCCTCTATGATATGCTCCTGATGTTCTGACCTTCTGGTCTCAGCTCTAGAGGCAGAATCGCATGCAGCCGATGTGCCTGCCCCTCCCCTCCTCCTGCCCATTCACAGAGGGATTTGTATTATGTGAACTCATTCACAGAATACAAGGGCTCCTGTGAATAATCAGTGGACAGGTGGGACGGGCAGAGATGCTGTGTGTGAGAACACAGGGAGTGTAGTGATGGCTGTACTTATGGAGCTTATAAAACTGTCAGGTGTAAAACAAATGGATAAGTCCAGGAGGTGGCATGTACCTCTTATGCCCCGTACACATGATCAGACTTTCTGACAACAAAACCGTGGAATTTTGTTCGAAGGTTGTTGGCTCCAACTTGTCTTGCATACACACGGTCACATAAATGTTGGCCAACAATTACCAACGTAGTGACGTACAAGACGTACGGCGAGCCGATAAAAAGGAAGTTCTATAGTCATGTGAAATCTCCATTACGAACGGTAGTTTTAGAAGACCGAGCGCTTCCGGCTCGTACTTGATTCCGCGCATGCGTGAACTTTTGTGCGACGGACTTGTGTACACACGATCATAAAGTCCGAACAAAGTTTTGTTTGCAAAGTCCAGGAATCCAAATAGGTAGAGAGTATCACCGCTCCAGGTGGGTCAAATCAAAGTAAAAGGCATCTCCTTCAGTCTAGAAGTCCAGGTGCTGGCAATGCTATGGCAGTTAGACATCAAAGAAATTCTGGACAGCCGCACTCCAAAAATATTTGCCTTTAGTCAATAAGGTGTCATCCAAAATACAGGTCACAGCAAAATGGAACAAAGCGTACGCGTTTCGCACTACAAGGAGTGCTTAGTCATAGCTGAGACTATGACTAAGCACTCCTTGTAGTGCGAAACGCGTAAGCTTTGTTCCATTTTGCTGTGACCTGTATTTTGGATGACACCATATTGAACAAAGGTAAATATTTTTGGAGTGCGGCTGTCCAGAATTTCTTTGATGTCTAACAACAAAGTTTTGTTGGCGGAAAATTTGAGAACCTGCTAGCCAACATTTGTTGGCAGAAAGTCTGACCACAAACGTTCGATGGAGCATACACACGGTCGGACATTTAGCCAACAAGCTCATAGTCAACATTTCCCGTCGGAAAGTCCGATCGTGTGTACGCGGCATTAGACCTAGCTCATAGTATGCCAGCATATTTTACAAATATTTTTATTTGGCTAAATTCTTGGAGTTCAGCTTTAGCCCTTGTTCACACTGAACACGCCTTTGAAATCGTGCAACTTCATCTGAAATTACGCGATTTCAAAGCCGCGATTTCGGGTGCGTCTTGAAAGACATCTGTGCGGCTTCATGATGTCTATTGAAGTCGCACCCGAAATCGGCAAAAGTAGTGCATGAACTACTTTTGCAAATCAATGTGGCGCCGCACCAATTGAAATGGTGCCATTGCCGGCAATAGGCTGCGACTTGTCATGCGATTTGACCTGTCAAATCACATGACAAATCACTTCAATGTGAACGAGGGCTAATTAGACTCAATAAGATTAACGCAGAATGTGTTCACAGGACCGCGCTCTGAATTTCTGGCAGAATTAACAGGCATTTGTTTGCACTTAGTGAACAAATATAACAAAAACCTTTTAATGGTATATTTAACAGACCAAAAAGGTAGCAAATGAGAAACGAATATTGTTAGGTTTTATTTTAACTTTTTTTTCTATTCGGTTGAATGACTCTGTAATATTTCATGCTTTTCTGCAGATGACATTACACTGACGGTGGACGGTAAGGATACCTATGAGGAGGTGAAGAATGCTCAGCGATACAGGTTAGTAGCAGTCTGTAGGGATTTAATTGGATGGAAGATTGTATGAAAAGTGTTGACCAGTCGTGACTTATGTTGTCTAGGGAATGCCAGCGCACTCAGGGGGTGTCCACCACAGACCTAGTAGGCCGTATGCTGCTCATGACAAAGGCCCATCACAGTGTGGTAAGTACTGGACCCGCTGGGTGGGTGACATAAATAATAAATGAGGGTCTCTGGGATTGTGAGTACAATTCTGCTTCAATTCTGCTGAAGTGTTTCTGCTTCTCCCTCTATTTTATTTAAATTTAAATTATTTTTAATTTAAATCAGAAACTGAGAAAGATCTTGCATAGATATCACAGTGTCACGTGTGTTTAAACTGTATTGAACTTTGGGTATAATTTTCTGTAAAGCTGACCTTCCATTAAAAAAGAAAGTTCCACTTTACTCACTGCTCTCCATCATCCAAATACTATACAAATAGTCTTAAAGCGGAGCCCCCCCCCCCCCCCCAAAGTGGACCTTATGTCATTTGTCTCCTTTCCCCCTCCAGTGCCACGTTTGGCACCTTTCGGGGGGGGGGGGGGGGGGAGCGGATACCTGTCTTTAACAGGTATCCTATCCCCACTTCCAGGAGTCTAGGCCGCAGCACATCACGTCAGCGTTCGGCTTCCTCCTCCTTCCCCCGCCACTGGGCAAGTAGAAGAGCGTAGCGGGTGCCTCACTACCTCACTGCTTCACTACCGGGTTCCCTTACTGGCAATGGCGGTGACAGCACCCGACAGCTGATGGAAACAGCTGCGGTGCCAACATCGCTGCACTCCAGGACAGGTAAGTGTCCTATTATAAAAAGTAGGGTTGTCCCGATACAGATACTAGTATCGGTATCGGCACCGATATCAAGCATTTGCCCAAGTACTTGTACTCGGGCAAATGCTCCCGATGCTTCCCCCGATACCTGGAAGACAGCTGTGATCGGCGCGTGGGGGATTTACAAGATTCTCCCCCAGCGGCTTTCAGCTGCTTTAGTGACATACAGCGGTGATCGGTCACCACTGACTGTCACTGCATCCTCCTCCATGTCCCCTCCGTTCCTCTGTCCCCCTCCGCTGTCCCCCCTCCGTTCCTCTCTCCTTTTCTGTCCCCCTCCGCTGTCCCCTCCGTTTCTCTCTCCTTCTCTGTGCCTCTCCGCTGTCCCCTCTGTTCCTCTCTCCTTCTCTGTGCCTCTCCGCTGCCCCCCTCCGTTCCTCTCTCCTTCTCTGTGCCTCTCCGCTGTCCCCTCCGTTCCCCTCTCCTTCTCTGTGCCTCTCCGCTGCCCCCCTCCGTTCCTCTCTCCTTCTCTGTGCCTCTCCGCTGCCCCCCTCCGTTCCTCTCTCCTTCTCTGTGCCTCTCCGCTGTCCCCTCCGTTCCCCTCTCCTTCTCTGTGCCTCTCCGCTGCCCCCCTCCGTTCCTCTCTCCTTCTCTGTGCCTCTCCGCTGTCTCCTCCGTTCCTCTCTCCTTCTCTGTGCCTCTCCGCTGTCCCCTCTGTTCCTCTCTCCTTCTCTGTGCCTCTCCGCTGCCCCCCTCCGTTCCTCTCTCCTTCTCTGTGCCTCTCCGCTGTCCCCTCCGTTCCCCTCTCCTTCTCTGTGCCTCTCCGCTGTCCCCTCTGTTCCTCTCTCCTTCTCTGTGCCTCTCCGCTGTCCCCTCCGTTCCTCTCTCCTTCTCTGTGCCTCTCCGCTGCCCCCCTCCGTTCCTCTCTCCTTCTCTGTGCCTCTCCGCTGCCCCCCTCCGTTCCTCTCTCCTTCTCTGTGCCTCTCCGCTGCCCCCCTCCGTTCCTCTCTCCTTCTCTGTGCCTCTCCGCTGCCCCCCTCCGTTCCTCTCTCCTTCTCTGTGCCTCTCCGCTGCCCCCCTCCGTTCCTCTCTCCTTCCCTGTGCCTCTCCGCTGCCCCCCTCCGTTCCTCTCTCCTTCTCTGTGCCTCTCCGCTGTCCCCTCCGTTCCTCTCTCCTTCTCTGTGCCTCTCCGCTGCCCCCCTCCGTTCCTCTTTCCTTTTCTGTCCCCCTCCGCTGTCCCCTCCGTTCTGCTGTGCCTCTCCGCTGTCCCCTCCGTTCCCCTCTCCTTCTCTGTCCCCCTCCGTTCTCCCCCTCCGTTCCGCCGTCCTCCTCCTCCTTCCTTTGTGTATGGACAGAGTCAGCTGACTCTGTCTATTCACATAACTGAAACATTGAAATCTCCTGTGATTACGATGTCTCAGTTTATGAATGGACAGGAGCCACTGTCTTCTCTCCATTCATTTTCAGTGCAGCTGAGGCTGCAGAGAAAGGGACTGGGGAATCTCTATCCTCTGTCTCTTTCTCTCTCTCAAGGGGGAGATATCAGAGGTCTGTTAAGACCCCAAGACCCCTGATATCTCACCAAAGCCCCCCAACAGGGCTGATTTAAAAAAAAAAAACACATATTGCAATAAAGAATAAAAAAAAATTATTGTAAAAAATAAAAATTATAAATAAAAAAAAAAACAAAAACACACACACATACAACATTCACTTGTACTCGGTCCTAAAAAAGTGGTATCGGGACAACCCTAATTAAAAGTCGGCAGTATTTGTAGCTGCTGGCTTTTAAATTTTGCAGTAGTGGGCGGAGCTCCGCTTTAAAGAGCCATTGAAAAGGATATCGGTAAAAAATATTTTGGCTTGGTATCCATCATTTCTGGGAGGAGCAAGTGATGTCCTTTCCCCAAAAGAGCTGGACGCTCAAAATCATGTTAGAGTGCCCCTGAGCAAGGAGCTGGATTGCAGTATTTTGAGCACCCGGCTCTCCCAGGAGGCACTGGCGAGGTTATGGAAATGGCAAACATAAGGATCAAATTGAAAAACAAAATCTGAAGTTTTAGCTATTTAAAAAAAAAAAAAAAAATTCGAACAGCTTCAGTCACAACACATACTTGTAATGAGGGATGTCATCCTGTAGAAATCTGTGTAGGGAAGTCCTCTTCCTGGCTCTGAACCTTCTGGCGCTGCAATAATTAACAGCTTAAAGTGATTGTAAAGTCTCTTTTTTTTTTTTCCTATAAAAAAATAACAAACATATTATATGTACCTGCTCCCTGCTCTGTTGCAGTGGATTTGCCCAGAGCAGCCCGGATCCTCCTCTTCTCGGGTCCCTCTTCTGTGATCCTGGCCCTTCTTTCCTGTTCAGTGCCCCCCACAGCAAGCAGCTAGCTATGGGGGCACCCGAACTGAGTCACAGCTCCCTGTGTCCATTCAGACACAGAGCCCTGACCCGGCCCCGCCCCCCTCTCCCTTGATTGGCTAGCTGGCTTTGATTGGCTGCCACTGCTGTGTCTCAGCCAATCAGGAGAGAGAATCTCAAACAGCTGAGACAGTTGTGTACATCGCTGGACAGAGAGGGACCTTAGGTAAGTGTTAGGAGAGCTGGAAGGGAGAGGGGTCTGCTGCACACAGAAGGCTTTCTATCTTAGTGCATAGAATGCATCAAGATAAAAAAAAAAAACTTCTGCCTTTACAATCACTTTAAAGAGGAACTGCAGTCTGTTCACTTAATTTGTAATAAAAACATCTTTGCCATTCTGAAGCTTCCCTCCAAGCACTTTGCATGTTATTTTATATATAACTGTGATTCTGTACTTGTCAAATATGCTGCAGAAATCTCCCTCCACTGAGGGCCAATGAAAGCTGCAGAGCTGGAGGTGTGCCTCTGTGTGTCTGTGTAAATCCAGGAAGTGAACAGACAGCTTCAGCTGCCCACAGTTAAAATGGCTGCAGCCAGACTTAGTGGAGGGAGATTTCTGCAGCATATTTGGCAAGTACAGAATGACAGTATATATAAAATAATAATCAAAGTAGGGCTGCAACTAACGATTATTTTCATAATCGATTAGTTGGCCGATTTATTGTTTCGATTAATCGATTATTCGGTTAATAACCTTAAAAAAAAGTGTGGTGTATAATTTAGTTAATGTGTACAGTTTTAAAAAAAAAAGGTAATTTATTCTTAAATATCTCTATGCAGTGGTAAATATAAATAACCAACTATATGGTTAGGTAGCAAAATATCAAATCCACTCTGAGCATAACAGAAGAGATATACTGTATATACCAGGGATATGCAATTAGTGGACCTCCAGCTGATGCAAAACTACAAGTCCCATCATGCCTCTGCCTCTGGGTGTCATGCTTGTGGCTGTCAGAATCTTGCTATGCCTCATGGGACTTGTAGTTCTGCAACAGCTGGAGGTCCGCTAATTGCATATCCCTGGTATATACTATTAGAGGAGATATACTGTATATACTATTAAAGGAGATATACTGTATAAACTATTAAAGGAGAGATATACTGTATATACCATTAAAGGGTGAATCTGGTAAATATCATCAGACTCGGTGATCACATTTTTTTATTAAAAACAAAAACAATGTCTTCCTTCAAAAAAAATGTAATTTTAAGAACGTTCGTTCTTTCATTCAGTGAATGTATAAAGATTTTTCGTCTGAATATTCTAGTCTGAAAATTGATCCGTGTGGCCAGCATAAGGCTCAGTACACACCTATGCAGTTTGCTTTTCATCTGTTTCTGCAGTGCTTTTTGCTGTGCGTTTGATTTTTGTGCATGTGATTTTGCTGCGATTTGCGTTTTTTGCATTTTTTTTGGCCAATTTGTTGTTGGGCAGATTAAAAAACACATATTGCTGCAAAAACACATTACATGCTTTTCTGCAGCTTCTCTATTGA
The DNA here is from genome assembly GCF_042186555.1 of Aquarana catesbeiana. Taxonomy (NCBI): domain Eukaryota; kingdom Metazoa; phylum Chordata; class Amphibia; order Anura; family Ranidae; genus Aquarana; species Aquarana catesbeiana. The sequence goes on from NC_133335.1 coordinate 220,797,079, forward strand.
AGTATATTGAACCAAAAAAGCACCGGTTTGCGTGAACGTGTCCCATAGGAAACCATGTGCATGAACTGTAGTGCGTTTCTGCAAAAAGCACCAAAAAACACAGAGATGTGAACCAGGCCTAAGACGTTTAGTAACATAATGGGGTGAAAAAAAACTAAAATTAGCCCTTTATAGTACAAAAAAAGCAGATAATCACTACTGTAAGGGGTTATTTTTTTTAGTGTAGAACTGTGAAAGTAATATTTGCAGTAGCGATTATTTGCTCTTTTTGTACTATAAAGGGCTCATTTTATTTTTTTTTTAACCCCATTACGTTACTGGCCGATTAATCGATTATGAAAATAGTAATCGATTAATTTCATAATCGATTAGTTGTCGATTAATCGATTAGTTGTTTCAGCCCTAAATCAAAGTGCTTGGAGGGAAGCTTCAGAATGGCAAATATGTTTTTATTACAAATTATGTGAGCAGACTGAAGTTCCTCTTTAATGAATTCAGAGCCTCATCAAGTTGTGTTTTACCTTGTAATTTAACATTACCCAGCCTGTCATAACCATATGACTAATTTATTGTCACTCTTACAGGAAGCTACTCAAGACTATAAACGGCACCAAGACAACTTCGGTAAGGTGAGTAGTCTATTGCATGTATGAGTGACACTCTTGGTCAGTGGTTTCCAAATTATGGCCCGGGGGCCAGATGCGGCCCTTTGCTTGCTTTTATCCGGCCCTTGAGGCATTATTCCCCCCACTGTCAGCAGCAGTGGGGCACCATTTCTCCCACTGACACCTACAATGGGGAACTATTCCTCCCACTGACACCTACCATGGAGCACTATACCTCCTATTGATACCAATAATGGGGCTCGATTACTGACACCAATGATGGGGCACTATTCCTCTCACTGATATCAACAATAGGGCACTATTCCTCTCACTGATATCAACAATAGGGCTCTATTCCTCCCACTGACATCAACAATAGGGCACTATTCCTCCCACTGACACTGACAATGGGGCACTATTCCTCCCATTGATACCAATAATGGGGCGTGCGTGAATTTAAATGAAGCAAAATCTGTAGTGTGACACAAACCACTAATCAATTGGAATAAATATTAATGAAGTGATTTCGCACAAATAGTGTCCTATTGTTGATAAATTAGTGTCAATAATAAATATATATGGTCAAGTGCAAATGGGATATATAGATGTAATAGATATAACCTTGTGAAGCTTTACTCAATAAACTTCACTTTAAATTGTCTATATGACAGTATTGAGGAACAGTATTAAGGAAGTCCAATAAGTATTGCAGTGGATAGAGGATAATAAAGTTCTGTAAGTGCAGGATCAGGTAAAGATGATTATTCCCAATATTTCTACTGTGGCTCCTTTAACAGTTTGGTCTCCCAGAACTCTTACCTCAATGTTGATAATAGCATGCAGTTACCGCCGTCACTGCTAGGGGGATCCCTTAATTTTCCTAAGCAGTGATCATCGCTCCTCTGGATGGTGTATTGTAATGCTGTTCCCTCTCAGATAGCTTCGATCTGTCATCCAATCATGTAGTGCGGGGCGGTACCTCAGTAGAGAGGGGACAGGGAGAGAAAGGGGCCTCCAATAGTGCAGTATGTCAGGTGTTTTAAAAAACGTATTTATTAAAAAAAGCATATACTCTTACACAAAGCAAATTTAAAAAAACACAGGGAACAAATTAGGCGTTGTTCCTCGCCTTCTCACGTCACTTCCGGTCGCGGCTCTATCCGGCCAATCCCTACGCGTTACGTTGTTTCACACCACTTCATCTGGGGACAACAACTTAACGCGTAGGGATTGGCCGGATAGAGCCGCGACCGGAGGTGACGTGAGAAGGCGAGGAACAACGCCTAATTTGTTCCCTGTGTTTTTTTAAATTTGCTTTGTGTAAGAGTATATGCTTTTTTAATAAATACGTTTTTTAAAACACCTGACATACTGCACTATTGGAGGCCCCTTTCTCTCCCTGTCCCCTCTCTACTGAGGTACCGCCCCGCACTACATGATTGGATGACAGATCGAAGCTATCTGAGAGGGAACAGCATTACAATACACCATCCAGAGGAGCGATGATCATTGCTTAGGAAAATTAAGGGATCCCCCTAGCAGTGACGGCGGTAACTGCATGCTATTATCAACATTGAGGTAAGAGTTCTGGGAGACCAAACTGTTAAAGGAGCCACAGTAGAAATATTGGGAATAATCATCTTTACCTGATCCTGCACTTACAGAACTTTATTATCCTCTATCCACTGCAATACTTATTGGACTTCCTTAATACTGTCATATAGACAATTTAAAGTGAAGTTTATTGAGTATAGCTTCACAAGGTTACATCTATATATCCCATTTGCACTTGACCATATATATTTATTATTGTCACTAATTTATGAAGAACACTGTGAGTCCACATATGGATATTGTGTTATTATTATAATTTATTTATGTATTTTTTATTAAAGATAGACATTGTATGTACCACTCGTTTTTATCCAATATGGGAATAATTCAAACACTCTCCTGAAACACTTTAATTTATGAACCTGACACTATTTTTAATATTTGTGCGAAATCACTTCATTAATATTTATTCCAATTGATTAGTGGTTTGTGTCACACTACAGATTTTGCTTCATTTAAATTCACGCACGCTCACTTTTAAATTGTTTAATAATATTCTTTCACTAATCCATAGTAGCGCGAAAGCACTTTCTTCATTAAAATAATTGGGCTAACTTTACTGTTTCGTTTTTTTTTTTTTTGTTTTTTTTTTGTTTTTTTATTCATTGAAGTGTATTTTTTCCCAAAAAAATTGTGTTTGAAAGACCACTGTGCAAATACAGTGTGGCATAAAATATTGCAACACTTGCCATTTTATTCCCTAGGGTCTCTGCTAAAAAAAAATATATATGTGTGTGTGTGTGTGTATATGTGTGTGTGTGTGTGTGTATATATATGTATATATATATATATATATATATATATATATATATATATATATATATATATATATATATATATATATATATATTATAATGTTTGGGGGTTCCAAGTAATTTTCTAGCAAAAAAATCAGATTTTAACTGTAAGAAACAAGTGTCAGAAAAAGGTTTAGAGCCCTTTCACACTGGGGCGGTTTGCAGGCGCTATTGCGCTAATAATAGCGCCTGCAAACCGACCTGAAAATGCCGCTGCTTTCATTCCAGTGTGAAAGCCCCGAGGGCTTTCACACTGGAACGGTACGCTGGCAGGACTGGATAAAAAGTCCTGCTAGCAGCATCTTTGGAGCGGTGAAGGAGCGGAGTGTATACCGCTCCTTTTACCGCTCCTGCCCATTGAAATCAATGGGACGGCGCAGCTATACCGCCGGCAAAGCGCCTCTGCAGAGGCGCTTTGCGGTGGTATTTAACCCTTTCTCGGCCGCTAACTGGGGGTAAAACCACCCCGCTAGCGGCCGAATACCAACGGTAAAACGCCGCTAATAATAGCGGCGTTTTACCGCCGACGCCGTCCCCGCCCCAGTGTGAAAGGGCCCTTAGACTTTAAGTGGTTAAACTTCCTGCATATTCACACAGAAGTTTTATCCCTTTGAACTAAGATGGAAGAGTTACAATGTTGTTAAAAACTTGGCAGACTGCCCGGTTTGGCAGTTTTGTCGGCGGACCTGAACGGGCTGTCCGTTTTTGTCCGATCTCTCCATAGTAACCAGCGGCGCTCGACAAGCCCCTCCTTCCCGCGTAGTGAGCAGAGAGGGACCTGTCATCCGCTGGCTCGGCGGAGATCAACAGAGAGATCTCCCTCTGAGCTGGCGGACTCCGTGGCAGCGGATCCGCCTCGTGAAGATGAAGCCTAGTCTGTATGCTGAAATCTCCACACACATAGGTGTTGATTTACTAAACCTGGAGAGTGCAGAATCTGGTGCAGCTCTGTATAGAGAACAATCTGCTTCCAGTTTTTTTTTTTTTTTTGTTAAAGCTTTATTGAACAAGCTGAAGGTAGAAGCTGATTGGCTACCATGCACAGCTGCACCAGATTTTGCACTCTCTAGGTTTAGTAAATCAACCCCATAATGTATATTGTCTTCTACAGGATGCCAGAGGTCGCAGCCCTTGGACAGGGGTCTCTCAGTTTCTTCAGACATCTCAGAAGATTATGCAGTTCGCCTCAGGGAAAGAACCCGAACCTGGAGATACTATAATATACGTCGCTGGAGCCTTCGACCTTTTCCGTATCCTTTTAAGATGAATGCTAACAGTGCCTTTGGTAGTTTCTGTACTTGGTTGTTGTCGTTTCCCACAAGACCGCGTCCTACTTGACTGTAAAGTTGAACTCCAGGCCAACCCAAAAAGGACATGCATAAATAAGGCTATTTTACCTGCCAAAGAATTTGTATTTCTTTCCATCTAGCCCTAATATTTACAAGGCTGTGCCCACAGCATGGTCCTGTCTAGTAGAGGAGAGAACCTGAACATTCTCAGCTGCAGTTTCACTTTCACTTACCCATACCTCCCAACATTTTGAGATGGGAATGAGGGACACCTACTAGCAAACAAATGTTCAGAGGTGGGCTGAACCAGGGTGGACATTTCCCCCCCCCCAGGCTGCCTACCTAAAACGTCTGTTACTTTTTTTCTTCCCAGGCTAGAAGTCGGCCGCGGTGGCAGCCGACTGACTGGCCGGCTGCTGCAACACTGCATTCTGGGAGTTGTAGTCCAGCCACTCTCAAGTTCCTGGTGGTGGGAGGAACTCATCAGCGCAGCAAACTACAACTCCCAGCTCCCACCTCCCCGGAGTCTCAGAGGCAGGGCGTGTGGCACTCCAGGGGAGGGGACGTGACTTGCTCAGGTTGTAGGCTGGGGGCGGACACTGCCTTGAGGATTGGTTGCAGATAGAAGAGAAGACTTGACTTCGATTCATCATCCACCCGAAGAGGCAGTTCACGGTGCAAGGACCTGGCTGCTGAGGTGAGACAGACCCTGACACCCCCAGCTGACCCCCCACATTACATGGGCACTGATCAGGCTGTACTGATGGACACTGCACTGGTGAGGCTGCATTGTGGGCACTGATCAGGCTGCACTGATGGGCACTGTCTGCACTGGTGAGGCTGTACTGATGGGCACTCTCTGCACTGGTGAGCCAGCACTGCTGGGCACTGTCTGCACTGGTGACCGTTATGATGCATTGATGGGCACTGATCAGGCTGCACTGATGGGCAATGTCTGCACTGGTGAGGCTGCATTGATGGCACTGATCAGGCTGCATTGATGGGCACTGTCTGCACTGGTGAGGCTATACTGATCGGGCTGCACCGATGGGCACTGTCTGCACTGGTGACCGTGAAGCTGCATTGATGGGCACTGATCATGCCGCACCGATGGGCACCATCTGCACTGGTGAGGCTGCACTGATGAGCACTGATCAGACTGCACTGATGGGCACTATCTACACTGGAAACCATGAGGTTGCATTGATGGGCACTGATCAGGCTGCACTGATGGACACTGTCTGCACTCGTGAGGCTGTACTGATGGGCACTGATCAGGCTGCACTGATGGGCACTGTCTGCACTGGTGAGGCTGCACTAATGGGCACTGATCAGGCTGCACTGATGGGCACTGTCTGCACTGGTGACCATGAGGCTGCATTGATGGGCACTGGTGAGGCTGCACTGATGGGCACTGTCTGCACTGGTAAAGCTGTACTGATGGGCACTGACCAGGCTACACTGATGGGCACTGTCTACACTGGTGAGGCTGCACTGATGGGCACTGTCTGCACTGGTGAGGCTGCACTGATGGGCAGTGATCAGGCTGCACTGATGAGTACTGTCTGCACTGGTGACCGTGCGGCTGCATTGATGGGCACTGTCTGCACTGGTGAGGCTGCACTGATCGGCACTATCTGCACTGTTGCTGCATTGATAGGCCCTGATCAGGCTGCACTGATGGGCACTGTCTGCACTGGTGATTCTGCGTTGATGGGCACTGATCAGGCTGCACTGAATGCACTGGTGTGGCGGCATTGATGGGCAGTAGTGAGGCTGCATTGATAGGCAGTGGTGAGACTGCATTGATGGACACTGGTAATGCTGCATTGAGGGGAACTGATCAGGCTGCATTGATGGGCAATGGTGTGGCGGCATTGATGGACACTGGTGAGGCTGCATTGATGCATTATTTTCATTTGATTCGATGGTTTACTGGGCCACTTGACTAGACTTGCCCCCCAGGCCTAAGGCTGCCAGCCCCCCCTGCGTATGTGGGCATAGGACATGCCCCTGCCACGCCCCTTAAAGGGAACATAACCAAAAAAAAAAAAGGTTCACTAAATCCACAAGGGCTTTTTTTTTTACCACCAATATTCCTTTATATTGGCTTTTAAAATTGACAAATGCAGCAATTTAAAATTTGGATGAAGAGTTTAGCACTGGGAAACACTTTTTGAAAGATAAAAAGTGCATTTTATATACAACTACAGTGGAAACTTGGATTACGAGCATAATCCGTTCCAGGAGAATGCTTGTAATCCAAAGCACTCGCATATCAAAGCGAGTTTCCCCATAGAAGTCAATGGAAACGAAGATAATTTGTTCCGCTTTGACTTCTATTACATGCAATACCGCATGTTGACAAAGGTGGGGGGCGCCGTAGAGCCCCGGAAATACCCGGGGACAGCTCGGCTGAACTCGGAAAGGCTCAGAAACACTTGGGAACTGAGTATTTCTGAGTGGTTCTGAGTTTTTTTTTTCGAACGGCTCCGAACCTCTCCGAGTGTCCCCGGCGCCCCCCGCACCTCTGGCCAAATGCGGTACGGCACCGCCCATTAGCTTGAATGCTGCTCGTTTTGCGAGACAACAATTTTTTTTTAAAAAGTTGCTTGTCTTTCAAAACGCTTGTTAACCGCATTACTCGTAAACTAAGGTTCCACTGTATATAGATCAGACCAAAATGAGGGACAAATGAGGAGGAATGAGGGACATTGTTCCAAATCGGGGACAGTCCCTCCAAATCAGGGACAGTTGGGAGCTATGCTTACCCTGTGAGTGGCCTTTGAAGGAATACACAACACACTGATGAGCTCATATCTCTATTACTCGGCTCCCTTCTCCTATCAGTATTACTCCTTGCACTGCAACACACGAGTGACTCGTTGGAACGTTTCTCCCTACCCCTTTCTAAGCTATGTTGTACAGACTGTATAGGAACTGCTAAAGGCTCTTACCAAGTCAGAATCAGGCACTTACACTGATTGCATGGTAAAAAGAAATACAGTTATTTATTAATGATTACAGAGCTGCATTGGACCTTCTATAGAAACTCATCATGCCTGCATGTCTAGTCTCAGACCAGCATTATGTCTGCACATGTACAGGATCTCATGACGCGCATGTGCCCCCCTTTACTAGATAATAATTAAACAGAAGTGATGGGGACATGACATGAAATCAGAATGAACAGGCTGCATGCAATCCTAGAGCAGATTACTGCTTGCCTCTGGCTAAGAGGTGGGAGGCCAATGAATTTTCAGAGAGCTACTTAAAGTGATACTAAAGCTTTGTTTTTTTTTGTTTTTTTTTTTAATAACAAATATGTCATACTCGCCTCCACTGCAGCTCGTTTTGCACAGAGTGGCCCCAATCATCATCTTCTGGGGTCCCTCGGCGGCTCTTGTGGCTCCTCCCCGCATTAGATAACCCCCTAGGAGAAGCGGTCTCCGAGGTGGGTTACCTTGCGGGCGCGCCCCCAAGTCATTCATTCGGCATCTATAGAAGCCAAATGTATGACTCGGCCCCGGCGCCCGGGTCATTGGGATTTGATTGACAGCAGCGGGAACCAATGGCTGCGCTGCTATCTATCCAATCAAAGCCGGGACTCCTTGTAGAGAAGGACGCCGCTCAAGAAGATGAAGGGGCTCAGGTAAGTAAAACGGGCTACAGCAAAAAAAGGGAGCTGCGCTAACTAGTGATAAGAGATAAAAATGACATATCCTCACAAAGTGAACAGAGGATATACTACAAGAAGTGAAAATTAATTGAAGTGAATAAAAAATGAGCACTGTGCCAGTAAAAATTGGATATCAATAAATACTAAAATAAATAGATAACAATATGAAATCAATAAATGAATAAACGCTAACCTACAAATAAATTGATGTTATCACCTGAATGGAGTTCAAGATGTTAAACTCTATAAAAACAAATCATGTGACTGAATAAACAAAAGTCCATATGTGATGAATGTGATCATACAAAATCAATCGTGGATCACAACGTGCATTAAAATAAATAGCAGAAGTCCATGCAAATATACGGGTGACTCTTTTATGGTAATACCTCGCTGAAAAGGTAATACAACAAGAAAAGGTAACAGATGAAAAATGCCTCCACCACAGTAAATTCTGCCGCTTACCAGAACACGGTGGTCCCTTATTACAGGGGACCACACTGCGCAGATGGCTGTTACCCCAGCCCGGGGTCTCTATGGCACACAATGAACTCCTCAGCCTCAATAAAGATGGTCCGCAGGTAGGTCAAAGCGAGCTCGTTGAAAAATCCCCAAAAAAACAATAAAGGACTCACATAGTGTAACACCCTACACATTTATTAAAATGAAAAAGACAAATGGACACTTACAATGTTGTAGATAAAAACAGACCTCAAAATCAAGCCAGCTGGCCGGCCTCGAATACAGCCCGTGGCTTCCGGGACTAAGTGTGTAGCGGTGACATCAGTATATCGCCCCCCCCCCCTCCTACGCGTTTCGTCATCAATAGGACGTCGTCAAGTAAAACGGGGTGTCTAGGGGTTCCGGTCACTGCCAGGTGTTTTTTCACCTTAATGGAAAAAACATGAACCTTTACAACCCCTTTAAACTATGATAAAATGGACACTGGTAAGTATAGTGCACTTCTCCGGGCATAAGGGTAACTGATTAATCTTTTGGGAATGCTTTTATTTCTTTCTTTGCCCACAAAACTCCTTTAACAATTTGCTGCAGATATCGGCCACATAGACTTCCTGGAGAAGGCTCACAGCTTGGCTCCCAAGCCGTACATCATTGTGGGCTTGCATTTCGATCAGGTTAGTTGCAGTTGTCATCTTCTGACTTTCACATTGAATTTGTAGTGGTTCTTGCTTCTTTGTGACCCTGTCTGTCTGCAGGAAGTCAACCTGTACAAGAGGAAGAATTACCCCATCATGAACATACATGAGAGGACGCTGAGTGTCCTGGCCTGCAGGGTGAGTGGCAAGTTTCTTGGTCTCCATTTGCTCTTTCTAGTTGGGATCGCCACCTTTTTAAAAGCGACCCCCTATCTGTAATAGAATGAAAATGCTGTCTGCTCTGCATTGAAATCATACAGCAGTATTGTGATCCTGTGGACACCTGACTTAGATGGACAATAACGTTTTCGAAGGACTTTAAAGAGTAACTCCACTTTTGGTGAGAAAAAAACGTTCCCCGCTGGTTGATCTATGTACATTGCAGGGATTATAACAAACAGATTCTTACCTTTTTGTTACTTTTTTAATAAACCCCTGTGTGTTTGTATGTGCCCATGTGATATATGAATTTAATGGGAGTAGTTTCATAATTATCAATCAGTTGCTGCACCTGCAGGGCTCTAATGAGGAAATCTGCATCCCTTTTACATGTGATTTCCTATTGGAAGTATCTCACCAAAAAATGAAATTTTTGTTGCAGGTCATGCCTGATACCTGACTTGTATCTTAGTGCAGACTTCTAGGAAAATCATTGAGCCAATCACACAAGCAGGAAATGATGTTTCTGGGTGGCGTTCTGTACACATTCTGTGTACAGAACGCTTCCAGGTAGCCATATTGCATTTTACAGAAAAATACAAAGCTGCAGATTGAAAAGGAAAGGTAATTTTTAATAACATTCAATAACAATATGACTTGTGTCGCAATTGTATATGCTATATTATTTTTTTATTTGCTTTTTTTTCCCCATAAAAGTGGAGTTACCCTTTAAGTAAATGAAAAAAATGTAATCCCAGCTCCAGTTAACACCTTTTTTAAGCAGTTATAGCAACATTTTTTTTTTTTTTTTTTGGAAAAAAAAGCACCTTCAGTAGTGTTTTATATGTGTTTTATGGCCCCTCTACCTGTCACTTTTGCTGAACAGCTTGACCTGCATGTAAATGTGAAGAAAAATATAAATAATAGCATATCAAATAAAAATAAGTAATTGATGTACCGAATATTACTTTTAGAGGTATTAACCATGTACAGCTACCAGGATACAATGTTCTTCTCTTTAGTGGTCCTTTAACTGTCCAAAGGGCCTTTTATTGGTTAGTCTGGCATTCCACTGTTGAATGGTGGGGGGCCGGGGGTGGCGCTTGGCCTTGGACAATCTCAACCTCCAATTTTGCGAAAGATTAAATTCCTCTGTCCGGAGCAATTTTTATCAGCCTTTTTTAACACAGAGGAACCCTTAAAATAATTTTCAGGTCTCGGGGAATTATTGATAAATAATTACATTTTACAGTTGAGACATTAGAAATTTCCACAAAAAAAAAAAAGTGCAGCGCAATCTCAGATAATCACTCTATACCATCAAAAAATACCTTCATGTGATAATGCAAATCTGCCAAATGAGCCTATAATTAGTTATACTATATGTGCTTATAATGATCACGTTAAATATTTGCAATAAATATGATTGCCCCATGATTAAGTCACGAGGAGCATGACAAAATACGTCGGGGCGGAGCTATGTGACATCAGCACGCACAATCAAAAGCAAGGTTTTTTTCTATTTGGAAATGATGCTAATATTATTTCTTTGGTGGCTCAGAGAAACTCTTTCTTGTAATTAGGTATGCCACATTCTTTCTTTTTTAGCTCAAAGCAGATGCTTTTTTTTTAACATCCACACTGCTTTGTGAGACAAAATATTTTTTAGTAATGATCATGAAATGAAACAATTATTAATAGTGGCCCAAAATAAAACACCATGAAAATTGTAATCTCCTTTTTCATTGGTGTTTAGTAGAAAAATGCCCCCTAATATATGTGTCCACTGGAAAAATGCCTTCTTGCTGATCAGTGTATGGTCCATTACATTGGTGGCCAGTGGGAGAAGGACCCCCTTACGTTGTTGATCAGTTGGACTACTGCCCCCTTACAGACAGCTAATAAATATCACCGATGTTAGTGTGTACCGAGAGACAGAAATTGGTCACTGTTCCAGAAACCCCAAACAACTTCTTGAGGAACCCTAGAGTTCCTCAGAATTCTGGTTGAGAAGGGCTGGTTTAGAGTGCACAAGCAACCCAGGGGATTATGAAAGACGCTTGTCCACATCACAAGGTACTTTGTTAGCGTGGACCTAATAACATATACAGGACAATGTCTTCTTTTTTGCTTCTGGTTTCCATCTCTGTATTAGTGCCTTCCAAGGTTTAGCATGCTATCTCAAATTCTGTTTTTCTCCCTTTTCTGGGACAGTACGTTTCAGAAGTTGTCATTGGAGCGCCCTATTCCGTCACTTCCGACCTACTGGATCATTTTAAGGTAAATCGTGGTCATCCAGAAGTAGATTTGGATATAAGACTTTTTGAATGTACTTTCTTGAACATATTAAATGAGCAGACCGCCATGTGATAGATGACCTGGTGGCCAACTTGTAGTCATGGGATTAAAACCTATAGAAAATGACCAAGTCTGAGTCAACTGACTTGGACCACCGGCTTGACTTCTTCCGCCCTTCACTAAATTCCTTGTTCCTTTTCCCTCTTCTTTTTGTCCACTTTCTTTCCTCTTTTATCATTTGAGGTGCCTCCTGGAACTCTTTGAAATGGTACTGAATACTGGGAATGTTTCATGCAGACACTTTGCATCTTTATATTCTCAACTACACAAACAATGTTGGTTCCAAGCACTTTATTGCATGCCAGTTAGCATGTGTGTAGTTATTTTATTTGTAGAGTATGTATTGTCATCTCTGCATCAATGCAAAGTATTTAGCCAGCATTGACCCTTGTACTTTCCTTTTTTTCCTTTTAATAAAAATGTATTGCATGATAAAGGAACAAGAGACTGGCAGGAGTGAAGCTGAGCTTTTTTTTTTTATTTAGCTTTCCAGCCATCTAATATATTCCTGATTACAGGTGGACCTGGTTTGTCATGGAAAGACAGAGGTTCTCCCAGACAGAGATGGATCTGATCCCTATGCGGTAAGTGTCTCCAAGCCCTTCTTTATCTATACATTTGTCTGCCTTCTGATCACTTCAAAATCCACCCCAGGTCTATAAGAGAATTCGATTCAATTCTCCTACCAGGGACACCAGGTTACGAGGCGTTCCTAGAATTGTAAGAAACAGATGGCAATAAAAACCTACATATATATGAAAGAGCGGTGAAGATTTTTGTCTGAGTGCCTAGTGCTTTAACCACTTCAATACCGGGCACTTTCACCCCCTTCCTGCCCAGGACAGGTTTCAGCTTTCAGCGCTGTCACACTTTGAATGACAATTGCGCGGTCATGGAGCACTGTACCCATATGAAATTCTTATCGTTATAGAGCTTTCTTTTGGTGGTATTAAATCACCACTGAGTTATTTTTTTTGCTAAACAAATTAAAAAAAGACCAAAAATTTCGGGAAAAAAAAGTTCTTAGTTTCTGTTGTAAAATTTTGCAAATAAGTAATTTTTCTTCACTGATGTGCGCTGATAAAATGCACTGATGGACACTGATGAGGCGGCACTGATGGACACTGATGAGGCGGCACTGATGGACACTGATGAGGCGGCACTGATGGACACTGATGAGGCGGCACTGATGGACACTGATAGGCGGCACTGATGGACACTAATAGGCGGCACTGATGGACATTAATAGGAGGCACTGATGGACACTAGTAGGAGGCACTGATGGACACTAGTAGGAGGCACTGATGGACACTGATAGGCGGCACTGATGGACACTGATAGGCGGCACTGATGGACACTGATAGGCGGCACTGATGGACACTGATAGGCGGCACTGATGGACACTGATAGGCGGCACTGATGGACACTGATAGGCGGCACTGATGGACACTGATAGGCGGCACTGATGGACACTGATAGGCGGCACTGATTGGCACTGAGTGGGCTGCACTGATAATCAGGGCACTAATGACCAGTGCCCTGTTTATCAGTGTAAACAACCTACTGACAGGCTTGCCTCTTATTGCCAATTCTTTCTTCGCACAGACACCGTGTGCAAGGAAAACCCTGCCAATAACTGGCATCTGTTTACATATGATCAGTTGTGATTGGACACAGCTGATCACATGGTAAAGGGCTGCTATGATTTGGCCCTTTACCTCGATCTGTGATTAGCTGCGATCACAGAGCAAGCCCAATGCACGCCCGTTCTAGGAGGATGTCCATGGACGCCCTCCCAGAACGAGAGAGGCACACGCTTAGCTGTCTTCTGACTATAGCACTGTATTAAAGTGGTTAAACATTAATATAACTTTTTACAGGATACCCTGCCTTCAAATATAGCAGGGGTCTCCAAACTTTCTAAACAAAGTGCCAGTTTACTGTCCTTCAGACTTTAGGTGGGCTTGACTGTGGCCAGTGGCAGTAAAAAATGCCCCACTGTCAGTGGGAATAGACGATGTTTCAGGTTAAGTGGTCAGTGCAAATAAAAAGTGACATGGTGTCTGTGGTCAGTCAGTGGAGGACTAGTGCCCCACCATTTATATCGCTGAGAAAAATAGTGCCCTATTTTTGGTGTCAGTAGAAGAAATAGTGCCCCATTGTTTATATCAGTGAGAGGAATAGTGCCCTATTGGTGTCAGTAGGACGAATAGTGCCCCTTAGTGTCAGTGGGAATAAGTGGTGCCCCATCGATGGTACCAGTGGGAGGAATGGTTCTCCTTTGTTGGTGTCAGTGGGAGGAATGGTGCCTTATCACTGTTGTCAGCAAGAGGAATAGTGCTCCATCAGTGGTGTCAGCGGGAAGTATTGTGCCCCACTGTTTCTGTCAGTGTAGGAAATGGTGCCTCATCATTGGTGTCAGTGGGTGGAATAGTGCCTCATATCAGTGGGAAGAACAGTGCCCAAAGGGCTGTATAAAGGCAAGCAAAGGGCCACATTCGGCCCACGGCCGCAGTTGGGAGATCACTGAAATTTAGTATTAACACAGGAAAAAAAAAACTTCAGGTATTAGGAAAAATATATATCTAGTCTGTGTGTGTGTGTAATAAATATATATATATACACGCACACTTAATAATTAGGAAGTAGTAGAGACACACCCACGCAGGTTGAACTGGTGTCTTTATTATACCTTACTAATGGAGGAAGAAAAAAAGGAAAAAATCCACACTGGGAAAATCAAATGGTAAGTTATCTTGTATTAGACATGTGCACCGTCAATAAATTTATTTCGTTTCGTTCCGTTCCATTTCGTATTAGAATTAATTCGTAAGTAGTTTCCGAAATTCAATTTGGATTCGTACGAAATACCAATTTTCGTTGGGTTTGTTAACTTTTCGTAACAATTATGAACGTTCGTTATGATGAATTTATCATTATGAGGGGCTCCCACCATCCCTGTGCTGTGCTCATTATGAGGGGCTCCCCCCATCCCTGTGCTGTGCTGACTTCCTGGGTTTTTTTAACTTCATCATAACGAATAATCGTAATTAACGAACATTCTTATTTTGTCCGATTCTGAATCTCCCATCGACTACCAGTACCAGTCTCCCACTCCCATATTAAAAAAGGTCATTTTCCCAACCCTCACTCAGCAGCAGAAGAAAACCTCTGATTGGTCAACAAAACACCAGTCGCGTTTCCGTTGTAACGGAATTTGGATCCGAAATTCCTAAATGAAATTTCGTATTTCATACAAAATTCAGAAGCATAGCAATTCGTATTTCGGATCCTCCCGAATGTACGAATTTACGGAAATTCGTACGAAACTAATCGCACATGTCTATCTTGTATACCATTCTTATTCATAATTTTCCCAAACAATCAGAGGTAAGTATCTTCGGAGTTCTTCTTTCTAGAATGTTCCAGAAGCCTAGATCATTAACCACTTACCGACCGCCGCACGACGATGTACGTCCAAACTTCGAACGGGGATATCGTTGTTATGGCAGCAGCTAGCTGCCAAAACCCCGGTATTACCGTTTTTGTGCGGCGGCCGGCTTTTAGATAAAAGTGGTCCCTGCGGCGGATTCGCCGCGAGATCACTTTTATCGGTGGCGGGAGAGGGCCCCCCTCCCGCCGCGTTTCGGTGCCCTCCGTCGCTTACCGGAGCCGTCGGTAGCGGTGGAGGCAATCGCATCTGTCTCCGTCCTGTGCCTGGAGACGAGTGAGGCTAAGATGGCGCCCACTCGTCTTCATGACACTGCTGGACGGAAGTGACGTCAAAACATCACTTCCGTCCACGCCTCTTAAAGGCACATTTTTTTTCAAATGTCATTTTTTTTTTTTATTGCATTTTAGTGTAAATATGAGATCTGAGGTTTTTTTGACCCCAGATCTCATATTTAAGAGGTCCTGCCATGCTTTTTTCTATTACAAGGGATGTTTACATTCCTTGTAATAGGAATAAAAGTGACCCAATTTTTTTTTTTTAAACAGTGTAAAAATAAATAAAATAATGTAAAATAAATAAAAAAAAAAAAAAAAAAATTTTTTTAAAAACCCCCCCCCGTCCCGACGAGCTCGCGCGCAGAAGTGAACGCATACGCGAGTAGCGCCCGCATATGAAAACGGTGGTCAAACCACACATGTGAGGTATCGCCGCGACCGGTAGAGCGAGAGCAGTAATTCTAGCCCTGGACCTCCTCTGTAACGCAAAACATGCAACCTGTAAAATTTTTAAACCTCGCCTATGGAGATTTTTGAGGGTAAAAGTTTGACGCCATTCCACGAGCGGGCGCAATTTTCAAGCGTGACATGTTGGGTATCAATTTACTTGGCGTAACATTATATTTCACAATATAAAAAAAATTGGGCTAACTTTACTGTTGTCTTATTTTTTTATTCAAAAAAGTGAATTTTTTCCAAAAAAAAAGTGCGCTTTTAAGACCGCTGCGCAAATATGGTGCAAAAAAAAAAGTATTGCAACGACCGCCATTTTATTCTCTAGGGTGTTAGAAGAAACACCATATATAATGTTTGGGGGTTCTAAGTAATTTTCTAGCAAAAAAAAACTGTTTTAAACATGTAAACACCTAAAATCCAAAACGAGGCGGGTCCTTAAGTGGTTAATGGTTGTCACCTGGCAAATGTAGAGTAACGACATTTGGGATATAATTATAAGACTAGACAAATTCAGCAAGAAACCAAAACAGATCCTCATCTGTTGTATGCAATACACATAAACCTCACTGACCTCTGTAGTTGGACATAATGACGTTCGGTCTGAAAAAAATCCTCAGTTTTGTGTATCTGAAGAGAGCCGATCTCTGAGAAAATATCCCAAATGTGTCCGTCTCTCCTCGAAATGGCAGTTACAGTTCAGTAGTAAAAAAAATCTGGCATGTTTATTCGTATATTTAGTCAGGCTCTATATAATTTGAACGTCATAAGTTGTTGTTGGCAAATTCATTGACGTATATGTTCACACTGTATATGAGTTGCTGATGATAAACTATAATTAGCAGATGAGAACACTCGAACATATGTGGTTATAGAATGAGTCTCAACAGCTTGGACTAACGTCGTAAACAGTCCTTTCTGTGATATGAGAGACAAACCGATAATAACATGATCCATAGATCCTCCCAATATCTTAAATAAATATAAATCTTAAATAATCTTAAATTAATCTTCCATAGATGTTCAAAATTTCTAAGTTGATCATTGAAAAGTCCTCATTAGTCAATGTCTCTCCAGAGTGCTGAAGAGGGTTGGTCAAATAAGTAATATATATGCAATATTTTGGACATGCAAGGGGGTAGTTAGCTTTTGGAGGCACTTTTTTTCGCACTCTTTCAGAAGTGACATGTGAGATACCACCATCTCCTGGAATGGCACTATTGAGTCTTGGTTTTGATGCAATTCCATGTCCGTTTCATACAATAGTAATACATTTCCTATGGCGAGCGAGACTGTTGATTACAAGGAATTGAACAACAAATAGGTCTCCTAGCTTTCTCAACCACTTCAGTGGCGGCTGGTGAAGTTTTAGGATGGGGGGGCGCCAGGCCCTGCCCTTCCTTTTTGCCCCCTCCCACTTGGTGAAAATGGGCGTGGTTTCAGCGAAATAGTTGGCGTGGCTCTAAGGTGGTGTGGTTAGTGTCTGATATGAACAAGGGATGGAGGGAGAGGGATGAAAGGACAGCAGGCCTAGATCCTACACAACAATAGAAATATGTGTATTCTAGAAAGTTTAACAATCAGCAGATAAAGATACTCCAAACACCTGGTGTTAGCGCTTCAATCATCCCGGCACCATGGTTGTTATGGTGTCAGGATGATTGAAGCGCATTATTTCTATTATTACATTGTAATATAAAATGAAATCATTCAACTCACCATAATGCAGAATCAGTGGGATCCCTGAGCATGTCACTGGCCACTTCGCCTGCCATCAGGTGTCTCCAGCGGAGTCCCTCCTTAGAGCCCTTTCACGCTGGGGCGGTTTGCAGGCGCTATTGCACTAATAATAGCGCCTGCAAACCGACCCAAAAGTGCCGCTACTTTCATTCCAGTGTGAAAGCCCCGAGGGCTTTCACACTGGAGCGATGCGCTGGCAGGACGGTAAAAAAAAGTCCTGCCAGCAGCATCTTCGGAGCGGTGAAGGAGCGGAGTGTATACCCTCCTTCACCGCTCCTGCCCATTGAAATCAATGGGATGGCGCGGCTATACCGCCGGCAAAGCGCCTCTGCAGAGGCGCTTTGTGGTGGTATTTAACCCTTTCTCGGCCGCTAGCGGGGGGTAAAACCGCCCCGCTAGCGGCCGCATACCGACAGTAAAACAGTTTTACCGCCGATGCCGCCCCCGCCCCAGTGTGAAAGGGCTCTTACATCAGGTGCCCCCAGTGGATTCCCTCCTTACATGCAGCCTGTGTCACATAAAATGCAGCATGTGTCACCACCAAATTGCAGCAGCGTGTGTCACCATCAAATTGTACCAGCATGTGTCACCAAGTTGTACCAGCATGTGTCACCAAATTGCAGCAGCATGTGTCACCAAATTGTAGCAGCATGTGTCACCATCAAATCCCCCTCCCCCAGTTACTTACCTTGCTGTGTGTTGTCCTCTCCAGCGGTGTCTCCTGTGGAGAGGTCCGTTCTTCTCATACTTCCTGTTTATCTCTCCTGGGTGCAATTGGAGAGAGAAACAGGAAGTGACATCATACTCAGATGTCAATCAAACCGCCCGGCCATAGTAATAGATACTAGCGCCGGGCTAAACGCCTGCAAATGAAGTGCCACATCTGCAATCTCGTGATTGCATAGACGTGGCGCTTCCCATAAGTGCACTGTGTCCGGCGTCCGAACACAGTGCACTTAAGGACCTTTTTGTGGCTTTTTTTTTTTTTTTTTGTGACTGCCTGGAAGGGGGGGGGGGGGGGGGGCGGCACCCATGTGCCCCTTATGGACGGGCCGCCACTGCTTCACATCCTAGCCATTTCTGACACTTCGCTCCTACATGTAAAAATCAACTTTTTTTTTTGCTAGAAAATGACTTGGAACCCTCAAACATTATACAATTTTTTTTTTTTTTTTTTTTTTAGCAGAAACCCTGTAGAATAAAATGGTGGGTTTTGCAATTTTTTATGTCACACTGTATTTGCGCAGCGGTTTTTCAAACTCAATTTTTTTGGGGGAAAAAAATACTTTCATGAATTATAAAAAAAAAAAAAAAAAACACTAAAGTTAGCCCAATTTTTTTGTATAATGTAAAAGATGATGCTTCACCGAATAAATAGATATCTAACATGTCATGCTTTAAAATTGCGTCTGCCCGTGGAATGGCGGCAAAATCAGGTGCTCAAAATTCTCCATAGGCGACACTTTTAATGCTTTTGCAGGTTACCAGTTTAGAGTTGCACAGGAGGTCTGGTGCTAGAATTATTGCTCTCACTCTGATGTTCGTGACAATACCTCACATGTGTGGTGCGATCACTGTTTACTTATGCATATTATGCACTAATGGGAGTAACGTATGCTTTCGTATTTGCACATAAGCACGGTGGGACGGGGTCTCTTTAAATTATTTTTATTATTATTTATTTATTTGTTTTATACAAAATTACTTTTTTTTTTTTTACACTTTTTTTTTTTTTTTTTTTTTTTTTATATGAACATCATTGCTATCACAAGGGATGAACAACATCCATTGTGACAGCATGGGCCGTGACAGGTCCTCTTTATGGAGAGATTTGGGGTCTGTTAGATGGTAGATTTAGACGGTGCTGCTGCGGGCAATAGCCGGCGATTTGACATGTCAAATCGCATGTCAAAACTGCCCGATGTGAACGGGGGCGTGTTGTCAAAGCTTAATTGAACAAGCTGAGGTTAGAAGCTGATTGGTTACTATGCACAGCTGCACCAGATTCTGTGTGCTCTAGTTTTAGTAAATCTCCTCCTTTTTTCCTATGAGCCCTTCCAGCAAAGGGACCTATGCTGTGACAGGCAGACAACGGCATCCATGGACAAGTTAATAATTTGGATCAAGCACTTCTTAAAGCAGAGCTCCACCCTAAAGTGGAACTTCCGCTCATCGGATCCCCCCCCCCCCCCCCCTCCGGTGCCACATTTGGCACCTTTTAGGGGGGAGGGGGGTGCAGATACCTGTATAATACAGGTATGTGCACCCACTTCCGGGAATAGCTAGCCACAGATGGCCGACAACGCCACCCCACCCCCCCCCACCCCCCCGTTGTGTTCTGGGAAACGCACAGTTCCCACAAAACAACGGGGACCAGTGAAGATGCTTTACCCTGAAAATAAGACCTACAAGGACTTTAACTAGGGCTTATTTGGGGGGTAGGGCTTATATTGCAGCCATCACCGACAATCACGCTAGGTCTTATTTTCGGGAAAACAGGGTAGAATGCAGGAAGGTAAGAAACCTTCAACCTTTAGCACCACCTAAACCATCCCAACTAGTAGGGTACAGGCTTGTCCGGAAAGTGTTGGGCCAGGAGGGCATGTGGCCTTATGGTCAGGTTCTCTCCCTCCCTTTGGGGAGCCCCTCCTAGTACTTGGGTAGACCTTGCTTCAGCAGGTCCTGTTTTTAGAATGGGGTCCAACCGGATTTGGCTGGGTGAACCACAAGTATCCCAGTCCCTGTTGGGATTTTTTTTTGGGGGGGGGGGGGTCAGGGCCTGGGTTTTTTCCCTTTTGGAGGAGAAACAAGTTTGCACCTTGTTCACTTTTTTTTTTGATTCACTTTTTATGTGCTCAATTTTTAGTGCACCTGATGTTTAGATTTGAATGTGCGCACCACACCACGGAGCTTTAAAAAAAAAAATGTGCGGAACAATGTCTTGTATGAATGATTTGTGCATTAGGTTGATCTCTTTTTGTCTCTCCCATATCATAAGAGGATTGTTTACAGTACATCATTTTAAATCTATTGAGACTCCTATTCTATGACCACATATGGTTAAGTGTTTCCATCTGCTAATTGCAGTTTATGAGCACCAACTCATATACAGTGTTGACCGTTAATCGTGATAAAACTTGCCAATGGAGGCTTATGGCATTCCACTTGTATAGAGTCTGACTACACATGCGGGTGAACGATATGCCAGATATTTTTACTACTGAACTGTAATTTCTTTTTTGAGGAGAGACTCATTCTGGGTATTTACTTAGACATCAGCTCTCTTTAGATACACAAAACCTGAGGATTTTGTTCAAGATCCCAACTTAATTCTGTCCAACTGCAGATGTCTGATATAAACGTGTATTGCATACAACAGGATCTGTTTTTGGTTTCTTTTTGTCTAGACCAGGGGTCTCAAACTGGTGGCTCTCCAGCTGTTGCAGAACTACAAGTCCCATGAGGCACTGCAAGGCTGACAGTTACAAGCATGGCTCCCATAGGCAGAGGCATGATGGGACTTGTAGTTCTGCAACAGCTGGAGAGTTGCCGGTTTGAGACCCCTGATCTAGACACTTGCTGACCAGGCCTTCTTCTGACACTTGTTGTTTACAAGTAAAAATCTGTATTTTTTGTTAGAAAATTAATTAGAACCTCCAAACATTATATATATATTTTTTTTAGCAGAGACCCTAGAGAATAAAATGGCGTTTGTTGCAATTTTTTTATGTCACAATGTGTGGTGCGAACACTGTTTACATATGTGGGTGTGACCTATTTATGCATTCAGCACTGTGCGGGGACAGGATGACAGGTCCTCTTTATGGAGAGATCTGGGGTTTAAAAGACCCCAAATCTCTCCACTACCCTTAAAGTATGAGTAAACTCCCATGCCAAATTTTTACCTATAGGTAAGACTTACCTATAGGTACTGTAAATATCTCCTAAACATCGTTTAGCAGCTATTTACTGTAGATGCAGCCAGTGAAGTCGCCGGCGCATGCGCTCTGAAGGAATGGCATACATGCCGTTTCTTCAGTCCTGTGCTGTAAACAGTGGTCCCCCGGGAGTGACGTCATCGTGGCTCCAGCCACTTGCTCTGGCCACTCACACAGCTGGAGTTCGCAAACCCAGAAGGAAGACTGAGTGAAGATGGAAGCGCCTTCAGCGGTGACAGCGTGCCGCTGGCGGGCTTCATTCTAAGGTAAGTTTCACATAATGTGTTGGTATGTGATGCATACTAGCACATTATGACATTGCCCTGCAGGTTTAAAAAATAAGCCCATCGGTTTACTTCTGCTTTCAAAGTAAAAGATCAAAAAAAAATGTTTTTTGTTCTTTTGCTTTAAAAAAAAAAATGGCCTTGTTTACATGTGGCTGGAATCATAAGTGACATCATGAAGTCGCTCTGGTCCTCCTAGGGCATAGAGATGAGCAGAGGCAATCTTTCCTTCCCTCATCTCTTTGCTCAGCTGCCGCCAGCACCAGATCGTTTTTTGGGCTTCACGATCCGCCAGGTTAGCCTGGAAAGCGGCAGGGGTGGGGGTGGGGCGGAACGTTTCTAAAAGTGACTAAAGCCGCGTACACACGATCGGATCCGACAGGAATTGTGTGATGACAGGCTGTTGGTAGAAAATCCAACTGTGTGTACGCTCCATCGGACAATTGTTGTCGGATTTTCTGCAGACAAATGTTGGATGGCAGGTTTCAAAGTTTTCAGCGGTCTGTTGTCGGATTTTCTGATCGTGTGTACACAAGTCCGTCGGACAAAAGTCCGAAGTACAAACACGCATGCTCGGAAGCAAGGATGAGCCGGAAGCGGTCGGTCTTGTAAACTAGCGCTCGTAATGGAGAATTAACATTCGTGACGCGGCAAATTATGAAATCTCCAAATGCAGCGCACAATTCTCTTCTTCTTTAATGGGATAATAATGAAGCTGCTTTGCTGGTGATACTGATGGAGTTATTGCAAATTAATTTTCAAAGGCTTTTTTTTTCTAGTGATATCAAGAATAATATTATTATGCTTCTTCTTTTTTTTTTTTTTTTTTTATTTGGGCAAGTTACCACAGCACCATTATCCCGTAGTTTTTAAGATCAAAGATACAACTATGTTGGTGTCCCTTGTCAATTTTACATTGTATTTTTTTAAATGTAACTGCCTACTCCCAAACTGTCATTTGAAGTAAAACACATAGCCAAGTATTATTCTACACAATTTTTTTATTGTGCATTAAAAAAAGAAAACAAATAAAATTAGACATGCTATCTGCCAATAGAACTTAACCAAAAAGTGCATTCTATGCATCCAAAAATATACCAAATCAAATCATTATTATTCAACCAAAAAAATAATGTCAAAGCAATAACTCCAAGGCCAATAATAAATAACACATTATCTCCTCCGATTCCACAACATGGCTGGTTGACGAACGGCCGTTCAGAAACGAACTGAAAAGTGCAAAATGAAAAGTGTGAATCAACACTCACCAAACTTCTTCTAACGCGAAATTAGCAGGAGCCCAAAGGGTGGCGCTAAAGAGCTCAAAAACAACGTAGTACGTCACTACGTTCGTGTTTGTTGGCCGACAATTCCTTGCCGTTTGTATGCAAGACAAGTTTGGGCCAAAAGTGAAGATGGTGAAGAGCAGCACAGCCGGCCAGCACAAATAGCTATCATGCACGGACTCCAGGACTGCCAGAAGGGGCAGGTGTTCTGTCGAGAAGTGCCCGGTATGTACTGCGCATGCGCCGTACGGAACAGCACAATAGCTGATTTGCCGATCAGCTGGGCTGACGTAACCAAGGCGCATGTGCACATCGGAGGTATCTCTCAATGGGAGATACCATTTCTCAGACACAATTAAAACCTATACAAACAGCAGGAGGAGACAGTAGTTCTCAGATTGTGCATCACTGCTGCTGGAGGGCGGCTAGTGGTTGTGTTGAAGAGCTGGTTTTGTCTGTGTTGCAACCCGTCCTTTCGCACAGGCAAAACCGGCCATTGAACACAGCAAACCCGCCCTGCAATGCAGACAAAACCGGACCGTCAGCACACTGTAAAGCCGCCCCGCAACAGGCACAATGTCAGAACTACGGTCTCCCCCCGTTGTTTGTATAGCTTTCAATTGTGGCCGTGAAATGGTATCTCCCATCGAGAGATGCCTCCTGCGATTTGCGCCTTAGTCATGTCGCTCCAGCTGATCGACAACTCAGTGCGGCTCCGCCCTGCGCGTGCGCGGGCACTATTCGATGGGGGGCACTTCTCGACAGAACACGGGCAGCGTCTGCAGGCTAACGGGATCAAAGTAGCAACTATTTAGGGTGAAAAAGGGGGCGTGTACTTGCAACTTAGCCTGCAGACGCTGCCTGCCCCTTCTGGCAGTCCTGGAGTCCGTGCACGACAGCTGTTTGTGCTGGCCGGCTGTGTCTTGCACAAAGCAAGGTTCATAAAGACATGGATGAGCGAGTTTGGGGTGGAGGAACTTGACTGGCCCGCACAGAGTCCTGAACTCAACAGCAGAGCAATCTAACTCTGTTGTCTGGACAGAAATACAAAGCCTTTGGCAGCTAAAAAGCTCTCATATAAGTGTTTACAACAGTGTATTTGGATGTTTGCCTGGCATTCGCCTCCTATACCCTTCCCAGTGTTTGGAAAGTGCTGAAACAGATTTTAACCTTAATCAGATCAAGTCAAGCCAAGAGCATTGGACACAGTAGTCTTCTAACACAATGATGTACAGTAGGTGGTCATTTATGTCTGAAGAGAGAGGTGGCAGCACTTGGTAAGTATATTGTAATTGAAGACTGGGGAGTATAGAATAGTTCGTTATTAATTTTGACACATCTGCTCGGCAGTATTGTAACAGTAAATGATAAAACATTCATAATGCAGATTTTGTTTCTTTCTCGTCTATCACCCACCCCCCTCAACCCCCCTATTCCTATTGCATCTTATTTACTGCATTCGCTTTTAAAATTTGTAGCCCGAGGGAGCAATAATTTAGATATCACTTCTAGTCTCTGTTTATTATCTTCATTTTGTTTTTCCTTCTTTTTTTTTTCCCCCTTTGGGCTGTCTGGATGGCTGTTTATTTGCTTGTTGTGTTTGTAATATGTCCGTGTCTAGATCAGACGTTCTTTACCTTAATATTCTGATCCTTAACCACCTCAATACCGGGCCTATTCTGGCACTTCTCTCCTAGATGTAAAAATCATCATTTTTTTGCTAGAAAATTACTCAGAACCCCCAAACATTATATATGTTTTTTTAGCAGACACCCTAGGAAATAAAATGGTGGTCATTGCAACTTTTTTATCTCGCACGGTATTTGTGCAATCATTTTTGGGGAAAAAAAACGGTCTCATGAATTAAAAAATAACAAAACAGTGCAGTTAGCCCAATTTTTTGTATAATGTGACAGATGATGTTACGCCGAGTAAATAGATACCTAACATGTCACACTTTAAAATTGCGCACAATCATGGAATGGCGGCAAACTTCATAACTTAAAAATCTCCATAGGCGATGCTTTAAAATTTATTACAGGTTACCAGTTTAGCGTTACAGAGGAGGTCTAGTGCTAGAATTGTTGCACACGCTCTAACGCACGTGGCGATACCTCACATGTGTGGTTTGAGCGGCGTTTACATATGTGGGCGGGACTTGCGTGTGCGTTCCCTTCTGAACGTGAGCTACCGGGGACAGGGGCGTTTTTTAAATTTTTTTTTTTTTAATTTTATTTTACTTAATTTTTTTTTTTTTTTACACTTTTTTTGACATTTTTTTTATTTATCACTTTTATTCCTATTACAAGGAATGTAAACCTCCCTTGTAATAGGAATCTATTGTGACAGGTCCTCTTTATGGAGAGATGTGGGGTCAATAAGACCCCACATCTCTCCTCCAAGTTGGAAAGCATGAGATCGGGGGGAAAAAAAATCACCGATCTCATGCTGACAGCCACGATCGCGGCTTTGTTTATTTCCGGGTACCCGGGCGTGACGTCATAACATCGCGCCTGGGCCTCCGACGGTCATAGAGATGACTGGTGAACATCTGGTCATCAGTCATCTCTATCGTCCTCATCCGGCGCCGGCCGATTCTTTCTCCGGGCTCCCGATGGCACGGGAGAGCCCGGAGAAGCACCGGATGGCGGCGGGAGGGGGGGGGGCGCCCCCTCCCTTCGCCTATAAGAATGATCAAGCGGCGGAACTGCCGCTATGATTGTTCTTATCGTGCACAGAATCGCCGGCTGAAAAGAATGATATCTGAATGATGTCTGTAGCTACAGGCATCATTCAGATATCCCCCCCCCCCCAAAGTGAGGACGTTTATATACAATGGCTGGTTTTGAAGTGGTTAAAGGAGTGTTGTTTTTATGCGATCGGCCACATTGCACAGTGCAGTTGCCAGAAAAAACAAAAGACAAAAAAAACCACTTTCTGTGAAAAACATTGTCCATGGCTTTATAATGCTTTGCCAAACGCATGTAGGGAAATGTATACAAATTACATTTTGTCGCCACTTTTCCTATGTAATCTGTACTGTTAGCACAGTGCAGCCTTTTTCAACCAGGATAGCAAGAGAAAAACTCACCCAAGCTCTACCGCTATATAGTATAGTTGGTGTGTAGAGTAGTCGGTGCTCTGGCTAAGTAAGCTCACAAAAGATCCATAGAAAGTACAGGCCGGCAACTCGACAGCTTCTCAATAGAAAATATTTATTTAAGCATTACAGCAAAAACATCATCCAAAAATACTGACGCGTTTCGGCCTTAGGCCTTCATCAAAACCAGGGTGCCTTGAGGTTTCTTCAGGGGTGCTGCTGCATTATGTAAAACTATTAGAATCATTTTTTACATTTTAAAACGGGTGCTTCAAGACTGTACATAATTTTGGAGGGTGCCTTGAGAATGTCCTCAACCTTAAAGGGGGGGCCTTTACTGAAAAAGGGTTGAGAAACACTGGTATAGCGTATGGAGAGGCAGACACATTTTTTTTTTGTCACTAGGCTCATTTGCAGTTTGCTCTCTTTTATTCAAATGACATTGTAATTGATTAATTTCATTTCGTGATTTCAGCAGCTACTTATTTGAGAACAATGTCCTGCTTTTATATTAGATCAATTTTTAATATTTCAGGAGCCCAAACTCCGTGGTATATTCAGAACACTGGAAAGCGGAAGCAAATTGACAACTGACGACATTGTGCAAAGGATTATCAAAAACAGGTCTGTATTGTAATGCGTGTGAGTGTTTATTATGATACATATATTTTTAGATTCAATATAGGATCAAAAGTTTGTTGCTATCCCTCCAAATGATTGAGTTTGTGGTATGGTTAATGCCCCAGCATACAAACATTTTTTAGATCAGCCTTTCACAGACAGGGTTACTCCAGAGGTTGTTAAGCGTTCCTTGAACCATGAGCAGCACAGTGGTGTAGTGGATAGCACTTTCACCTGGCAGCAATAGGGTTGCTGGTTCAAATCCCAACCACGACCCCATCTGCCTGGAGTTTGCATGTTCTCCCTGTGCCTGCGTGGGTTTCCTTCGGGTACTCCGGTTTCCTCCCACACTCCAAAGACATGCTGGTAGGTTAATTAGATCCTGTCGAAAAAAATTGGCCAAATATATGTATGTTGTATGTCTATGTGTATGTGTTTGTAAGTGCGTCGGGAGCCCATGGGGTAAAGGACTGTGCTATACCGCAGATGGACACTGGTGGCAAAAGCGCCCTGAGGTGATTCAGTTCGCATAGGTAGCGCTATACAAGTCATTCATTCATTCATGAGGAATTTGTGCGTCTTAAATAAATACTCGCACCAATGACCTTTTTAGCAGTCCTTAGGGGGGTAGTCTTCCCACTGACTACCAGTGTTATGGGGCCTTTCCCCAATGACCAACATTCCAAGGGGGCCTTCTCCACTGAAAAAGGGGCAGTTCACTGACCAGCAATGTAAGCGGGCATTCCTCCAGTGATCACTGGTGTAATACGGCAAGAGTAAGAGTAAACTACACTGACCACCAATTTAAACGGGCACAACACTCACCATCCGTTTCAGGGGACTCTACACTGACCCCCAATGTAAGGCGGTCAGTGTAACAGGCATTCCTCCACTGATCACTGGTGTAATAGGGCAGAATAAAAGTAATCAACGCTGACCACCAGTATAAGGGAGCACTACAATGACTACCAATGTAGGGGGGTACTACACTGACCATCGGTGTCGGGGGACTCTGCACTAACCCCCAATGTAAGGGGGTACTACGCTGGCACACTGTAATGCCCCGTACACACGATCGGACATTGATCGGACATTCTGACAACAAAATCCTAGGATTTTTTCCGACGGATGTTGGCTCAAACTTGTCTTGCATACACGCGGTCGCACAAAGCTGTCGGAAAATCCGATCGTTCTGAACGTGGTGGCGTAAAACACATACGTCGGGACTATAAACGGGGCAGTGGCCAATAGCTTTCATATCTTTATTTATTCTGAGCATGCGTGGCACTTTGTGCATTGGATTTGTGTACACACGATCGGAATTTCCGACAACGGATTTTGTTGTCGGAAAATTTTATAGCCTGCTCTCAAACTTTGTGTGTCGGAAAATCTGATGGAAAATGTGTGATGGAGCCCCCAACAAGGTCCTATCACACATTTTCCATCGGAAAATCCTATCGTGTGTACAGGGCATAAGTGGGCTCTACACTGACCCCCAATGTAAGGGTAGTACCAGGGATCACTACTCTAATCACCAATGTGAGAAGCACTACTCTGACCACCAATAGGGGCACCATGCTGTCCATCAATGTAAGGAAGCACTATGCTAACTACCAGTGTATGGGGACACTACACTGACCACCAATGGAAGAGAACAGTGCCCTGACCACCAATGTAAGGGGCAGTACACTTTTTACCAGTGTAAGGGTTAACTACACTCACCACCAATGTAAAATGTTATTTCACCGACCACAAGTATAAAGGCGCAGTTTTCCAATAACCATCAATGTGAGGGTACACTACATTTTTAACTTTTTTTTTTTTTCTAGCCAATATTAATATTAATTCTTATGACTTATAATATTATCATATAGAGCAGCTCTGGGTGTCAAATATGATAAGGTTGTCACGTTCCTTTTTTATTTCTATAATTTGGCTTACTGTTCACAACAATGTACCATAAGCTGTAGATATAGTAATTATTAACAATGGTTCCCTGAGACCTGAAAGTTATTTCAAGGGTTATTCTGTGTTTAAAAAGTTTGAGTAAGTCTCTTTTAGACAGTTGTGTGCTTTCAACAAATTCCCACTCCAAGATATCCATAAATAGCGGTTCCATTCGTTATTTGTAACAATTGCACTGGACCATCTCATACGAATTTTACCTGAGAGGCTTTAGTCTTATCATCTCTACACGATTATGGTCCATACCTACACGTCTCCTTCCACTGCGAATGTATCTGCAAATGTTTAGGGATTATTTCATGACGTTCTTGGGGAAGTGCACATTTCCAATATGTTTTCCTGT
Organism: Aquarana catesbeiana; assembly: GCF_042186555.1. Classification (NCBI taxonomy): domain Eukaryota; kingdom Metazoa; phylum Chordata; class Amphibia; order Anura; family Ranidae; genus Aquarana; species Aquarana catesbeiana. Next base: position 220,826,196 of record NC_133335.1, read on the forward strand.
GCTCTTGTTTTAAAAACTCAATAAAATAAGATTGAACTAAATGATCACTTCAAAATCTCATGGAAAGCCTTCCCAGAATAGTGGAGGCAAAGAGGGGACCACCTCCATAATAATGTCCATGGTGTTGAATGGAATCCCCAACAAGCTCATACAGGCGTGATGGTCAAAAACTTTTGGCCTTGTAGTGTAAATTTGGTTACCCAGTGTTCTCATTCTACACCACAAATGTATAACCACCACTAGAGTTCTCTTTTAAATTGCTTGTACAATGATATCTTCTGTTGAACTGGTTTCCTCTTTGCTTGGCTTTTATTACATGGCATTCAATGTCAGTGAGCTTTCAAAACGGTCATTTACTGAAAGTACAGAGTAGGCAGAAGATTGGCAGGGAAATTTAAATTGCTGCACATTTGGTACTTCAGGTACATTGGTGCCACAGAAATTTTAGAACCTTGGAATATCTTTCCTGTTCCTAAGAAGGCTACCAGCCCCTCTGCCGCAATCTTAAAGCGGAGTTCCACCCAAAAGTGGAACTTCCGCTTTAAGCACTCCTCGCCCCATTTGGCATGTCTTTTTTTGGGGGTGGGGGAATGGGTGCTTAGTTTTGAAGGGGACTTCCTGGTTACGCCTAGGCGGGCCCTCCCTCTGGGCAATCTTCTGGGACACGTGACAGGTCCCAGAAGATTGCCTGTCCACTGGGAAAGCGCAACGTGACTCGCGCATGCGCAGTGTGCGCCCGGCTGTGAAGCCTAAAGCTGTCACGGCTGGGTGCCCACAGTATCAATGGTGGGGGAGAGAAGCGGGCTCGGTGTGGCCGCATCGCTGGACCGTGGAACAGGTAAGTGTCTTATTATTAAAAGTCAGCAGCTAAACTTTTTGTAGCTGATGACTTTTAATAAACAAAAAAAGCCTGGAACTCCGCATTAAAGTGTTTGTAAAGTTAAAATTTAAAAATAATTGACTGTCTCTTTAAACTATTTAGATGTGATTTTACATGTATCCATTACATATCTTGCTCTACCGATGCTTTTAATTTACCTGGTTGATCCTGCCAGTGCAGCTCCTCCCTCAAGTAAACTGACCACGGTAGCATGGCTGCCGATCCATGCTACCATGGTCAGTGTACGTCTTACATCATCCTGCTAAAGATACAGGCGCGCTGGGCAAGAGCCGCCCCTTCCCCCCGTCCATCCCTGCTCTCGAATGTAGAAAGGAGGAAGTGACATTTGCCGCTGGGTCTGATTATCATGGAAACTAAGAAGCTCAGTGGCAACGTCACTTCCAGTACTGACGTAAATGCCCTGACACTGGACACGCCCACCGGCTGGTCCACATATTGCTGTGGAACCGAGAGCAATCACGTGACCTGCCGGTATGAAGCTGGAGAGATCTGTACAGGCAAGTTTTTTTTTTTTTTTTTTTTTTAAATGCAATGATCAAACCATTCAAGCTTGTTTTTTAGCTGCTAGCATATGGTTTTGTTAATAGCAAGGGTTACAACCATCCAGGTTCGGTGGACCTCTGTACTGACTGCTTTTTACCTGTGTGCACTTGGAGTAATTAGATGCATTTCTTACTGTATGAGGCTTATAACCCTCTTAAATATTTCTTTCTTTAGGTTGGAGTTTGAAGCTCGGAATCAGAAGAAAGAAGCAAAAGAACTAGCGGTGTTGGAGGCACAGCTGAAGCGGGAGAGAATCGTAGAGGGACAAGAGAACTGAGAGGCCCTCCTCATCTCCCATATATACATAATACTATCCATCTACTAATCCATGAACGATACTACACACTCCTCCGAAAGTCCTACATGCAACATCCATTCACTGACACTGCACCCGTCATAACACACAAGTGGTCTAAGGATAACGTTTAGATCAGGGGTCTCAAACTGGCAGCCCTCCAGCTGTTGTGGAACTACAAGTCCCATCATGCCTCTGCCTGTGGGAGTCCTGCTTGTAACTGTCAGCCTTGCAATGCCTCATGGGACTTGTAGTTTTGCAACAGCTGGAGGGCCACCAGTTTGAGACCCCTGGTTTAGATTTTCATCAGGGGATGAAACAGCGTGCAGACAGCCGACCTGATACCAAATCTGGGTTCTCGTTTCCTATAAAGAGCAGCTGTCTTCATGGGGCAGGGATGAAACCAGTTAAGGTGCTCCTACACTAGAAGAACAGACCGATGGGGTTGATTTACTAAAACCTGAAGAGTGCAAAATCTGGTGCAGCTGTGCATTCAGGGTCTCTTCAACGCCTACCCTCCTAACCCAGTTATACCTTCACATTCCTACCCTGACACTCCTTCCTCTGTAGCCGCCATAGCAAAATACCAGATGTTGGCTAAGGTTTCAGGGGTGATGTTACCTGTCCGCCTTGTGACGGTATTGAAGCATAGCTGCTAGGCCCCAAGCACTGAGGAATGGGAGGAAGTCAAATACTCCCCCATACCCCAAATATTTTTTAGGTGATGTACAGTATTTTGCAACAGCTGCAACAAGGGAAGAGGTGATGGGGTATCCTGTGAAGGTAAGTGCAACTACGTAGGGCTGGCTTTGAAGAGACCTTGTCATTCTGCTCTGCTCTCCTGTAATGTCAGGGGAGAGGTGGAGTGGGTTGCTGTGTTTGGAGTGATGCAGGAGGATGGAAGAAATACAAAAGCCAAAGATGAAAATTAATAGATGTCAAAGAGGAGCTTTTGCGCACCCAAAAACGCTTGACGCGCCTGTACATTGTGTCTTGGGGAAAAATGCAAAGGTGCCTAAATGTGTGTACAATATGCTTCTATAAGCGTTTTTTTGTGCTGCTTTTTTCTGCCAGCATTTTTTATGCTGCCTAGTGTGCTTGGCCTCTTAGCCCAGGTTCGCACATATGCGATCTCAGACATCGCATGTGAATCGCACCCGCCGATCACATGCGATGTCTGTGCAATGCGAGTTCAGCCATACTATTGTATGGCTGAACTTGCGTTTGATTGGCAGAAAAAAAAGTGCAGAGACCTCCCCCCCCCGCACTCAAATCGGATCGCATGGGTGTTCCCACCTTTGCGATCCGATTCGTGTACAAGTTCGCACTGCGATCTGTGAACCGATCTGGGGGTGTCATTAACAGTGTATTGACACCCGCAGCGGTTCGCAGAGGGCAGTGAGAACTGCCTGCGGGAGAGATGCGATGCGGGAACCGGCGCTGTAATCGCGCTGGTTCCCGCATCGCACAAGTGTGAACCTAGGCTCAGTGTCCAGTCACTGATCAGCAGGAATTATTGTCTTTTTTTCCCCCTATTTGTACTGATTAACATATCAATGGTCAAAAGCTGATCATTTCTACCACCTTGTGACCAGTCTTTTGTTGTTCTTCTATGAAGAGGAGAACTAACCATTTGGTTACTGAATGTGAAGGAGAACATGTATATGACTGAGACGTGCTAAAAACAAGGCAATCTCTTTGCTTTTCCCCTAAGGGATGCATTCCTTCACACCCCATTGTGCATATTTATTAACACACAATTTGATGAAGTAGGCAATTACATTTGCATAAAGCACAAATATTACCCAGTCAGCTGTGCTAGTTTTATACGCTGACAGTTGTTGCAGCACAGCAGATCTTTCAAGGGCTTGCAAACCTCCAGATTATGAGATCTTTTCCATCTTTGGCTTGCACACAGCCGGCTTGATGTTCCTTCCTTTTCTCACAAAAACTGCCCTTTATTTAACTCCAATGCTGGGCCCAACTGTCTCCCATTGGTCGCCCATTGGTCGCAAGCAGCGCTCAAATTTTTTTCGACGCTTGCACACTCCTAGTGTCGGGAGTCCGCTGTCAGCAAAGTCATAACCAACCTACTATCCCGCTTTTGTCTGTGTATGAGCACCTTAACTTTTCATCTGATTGTCAATGGCCACCGTAGTTGGGACCATTCTTATTTTTGTTTTAAAATTGTAACAATACTAGTGCTAATCTCCTTACACATGTGAAATTATATTTATACTAAAGGGGACTGGTCTAGGGTTGCCACCTCATCCCTTTAAACCAGAACACATATGAATTACACGGGTTCTGTGGCTGATTAAGATGGTAATTAAACGCACTTGGTGCCTTATCTGCATTAAATTAGCCCCAGAACCTGTGTAATTCATATGTGTTCGGGTTTAAAGGGAAGAGGTGGCAACCCTAGACTGGTCTGCAATGGGGTTAACCTATAGGGATTAATTCACTAGAACTGGAGAGTGCAAAATCTGGTGCAGCTGTGCATGGGAGCCAATCGGCTTCTGATTTCAGCTTGTTCAATTAAGCTTTGACAAAATAACCTGGAAGCTGATTGGTTTCTAATGTAGAGTTGCACCTTATTGTGCACTCTCCAGTTTTAGTAAATCAACTCCACTGTATTTACCCGGGAATGCTTTTGATGTAAAGCTTTTAGTGTTCTCGGTAATATTTTAATTGTCTTAGGGGGTCTTTTTTTCTAAAATATTAGTTGGGGCGAATGTCACAATCACTTGCTCAGGCTGTACAAATTTTCCTTTATTTTCTCTAATACTATTCCTTCTCATGATTGTCAGCTCCATCTAGTAGCCAAAATGCGGTATATTTCTTTAAAATACCTTAAATGATTGTAAACCTTATTTTTTATTATTATTATTATTACAATAACAAACATGTTATACTTACCTGCACTGTGTAATGGTTTTGCACAGAGCAGCCTGGATCCTCCTCTTCTCGGGTCCCCCGCTAGCGCTCCTGGCTCCTCCCCTCTGCCGAGTGCCCCTATAGCAGTGATGGTGAACCTTGGCACCCCAGATGTTTTGGAACTACATTTCCCATGATGCTCGTACACTCTGCAGTGTAGGTGAGCATCATGGGAAATGTAGTTCCAAAACATCTGGGGTGCCAAGGTTCGCCATCACTGCCCTATAGCAAGCTGCTTGCTATGTTGGCACTTGTGCAGGCTTGCTCCTGAGCTAGCTCTGTTTGTCCATTGACACTAAGGATGAGCTCTGGCGCACAGCCCACGTGCAGAGCCCGCCAGGAAGTCGGCACTGCGCTAATCACAGGCAGTGAGACGTTGTCTCGATGCGCGGCTGCAGAAATCGGGAAATGTCTCACTGCCTGTGATTAGCGAAGGACCGACTTCCTGGCGGGCTCTGCACGTGGGCTGCGCAAACACGCCAGAGCTCATTCTTAATTGACACACAGAATGTGGCTCAGCCCTGCTCCCTACTCACTGACTGTGTTTGACAACAGCAAGAGCCAATGGCTCCTGCTGCTGCCTCTGATCCAATAAGAAGGGAAAGAGTAGAGAGAACCTCTGCTCTCATGCAGAGCGCTGGATTGAGATCAAGCTCAGGTAGGTATAAGGCAGTGGTTCTCCGCTCCTTTCCTCAGGACCCACTAACAGGCCAGATGGTTGCAAAAGGTAAAAAACGTTCTGCCTTTAGAACCACTTCTAATGAGAAAATGTACCGCATGTTGGCCATTAGATGGAGCCAACGATCAAAGGAAGTCATTACGTTAAGAGAAATTGTCAGGAAAATTTGTGCAGCCTGGAGAAATGCTTGTGACATTCGCCCATCGAATGTATTATAAATACACCCCTTAGTGTAATTTGTGATGCTGGTGTACAGTGAATATAATGTTTGTTTTTTATTTATTGTAATGAAGGACGGATTTATTAGCCAATAGAGGAGTTTTTTTCCCAGTTTAAAGGGAGTGGCAGAGCTTTGTGTATAGCAGCCATGCTCTCATTCATTCGCATTTGTGGAATGTATATTTTTTTGCAACTCCTCCGATGCCCACAATGTGGGTACATAATAAGAGAGACCATGTCAGTCTTTAACTACCCTGTTTCCCTAGCATGATTGTCGGTGATGGCTGCAATATAAGCCCTACCCCCCAAATAAGCCCTAGTTAAAGTCCTTGTAGGTCTTATTTTCAGGGTAGGGCTTATTTTCGAGGAAACAGGGTAGGGGTTATTTGGGGGGTAGGGCTTATATTGCAGCCATCACTGACAATCACGCTAGGTCTTATTTTTGGGGAAACAGGGTAATCCTATCACTACCCTGCAGGACAAGAGGTAAAATACGAACCTCTGTGGCTTCCCGTAGCTTCCTTCCACAGTTGCTCATCTCAGCATTTCCCACTTCTGGGAGTGGTGGATGCCCGTGTCCCCTGTGGGATGCTGTGGTTCCATCCTCTGACCCCTACATTACTGCTGTGTCCTGTAGGGATGTTGAAGTTGGAAGATAAAGCCACAGCATGCGGCGGCGGGGACAGAGGCAGCCCACACTCTTGGAAGAGTCTGGCAGTGGCTGGAGCACTGGTATGGAGGTAAGAAAGGAAGCACAGGTTGTTGGAGAGGTGAGTATACACTTCTTCTCTTGCAGGGTGCTACCAGGATTTTAAGGCGACTGACAGGGTCTCTTTAAGCACTAATGTTTACATCAACAGCCACTAGAGAGCAAAAACAGCAACAAATAACACTAAATGCCTGACCTATCGACTGTGCTGCTTGTAACGCCCAGATTATATGTAATCGAGGAGGCGAGGAAATAAAGGAGGAGAATCGGGTTGTTGGGGGCGTGCAGTTTTCCATGTGCTTTTAGTCAGGGCTCGGGACAAGGGGTGGGCAGAAGGGACACATGCCCTGGGCGCAAAGGTGCTATGTGGAGAGGAGGTGCTGACAGCCAAAGGGCGCTTCGTTTTCCAGCTTCCTGAATGATTGGCAGCGACACTCCTGTCATTCAGAACAGTGTCCAGTGCAGGGTTGTGATAGCTGCTGGAGGGAGGATTCTGCTTCCTCTAGCTGCGGGACTGGAATCTCCTCCCCGTACCTCCTCCAGCAGTTTCAGGTGCTCTGGTACAGGACAACCCCCGAGATGGAGCCTCCTCGGTGCTGGCTATCACTGCATTGCTGGGGGGTTATTAATGCGTCCACTGACTCCAATGCTGGAGGTTGTTCTTGGGTCCGGTAATGGAGGAGCAACGCGGGTATTCGCAGCACACCCTGGATCATCAGATATCATCCAAAACTTTTACTGCAGAAAGATGACATCACAAAGGACCAAGTGCAACGTTTTGGAGCTGTACAGGACCCCATCGTCAGACATGTGATGTGTGATGACATGCCTGATGAAGGCTCCGAAACGTTGCACTTGGTGCTTTGTGATGATCCACAGTGTGCTGGTAAATTTGTGCGTTTGTTTCATGACAAGCCCAGTTTCAAGCTGATAGTTGCTGCAGCACCCACTATGTCCAGGAACATGTGCGATGGGAATATGGACAATACCAGGAATGGGGGGGTGGGGCGTAATTTGGCATCTTCACCCTGGACACTAGTTGACCTTGTCCCACCACTGCTTTTAGTTCATGAGGTCTCATAGGAGTTGAGGTGTATGTCCCGTATCTGTGTTTCGTTCATGACTGATTTTAAATGTTTGCAATTTTAAATGTTAGCAGTGCTTGACTCCTCATAGAACTCTCCTATGCAGCTCACATACATTAGAAAATTTAATATTGAATGGGCCAATATTTTGCTGATTATCTGCCACTTCATACCAGTAAGGGGGCACCTGTCCTAAAAAGAACAATAGAGAGGTTAAGACTGTATTGGGTTGGCTTGCAATACTTAAAGTGTAAGTAAACCCCCCCCCCCACTTATTGTTTTCAGCCAAGGAAGCTGCCATCTTTGCCTCTGTTCATGATGCTGCCCATGTGATCAGTTATGACACCAGCCATTGGATGGTTTGACAGTTTGGTTGAGAGCACAACCAATGGGAGTGTTACATTGCCGACACGTGCCGGAAATGTAACTTTTTTGAAACTGGTAAATGGATGGTTTTACTTCCGCTTTAATGGACAACCCAATACAGATGGACCAGGTGGGGCTCAGCAGCCGTTTTGGTCAAGATATGATGGCTATTTTATTGTTTTGCATTATTCAGCTGCAACAGTTTAATTTTTGCCTCTGTAGCTCAGTCCTTCTACTACCTAACATCACATAATGCCACCATCAGGGCCAATTAGGAAGCCAATTGAATGGTTGACCATTTATCGGAACACATGTTTCTGTCTTATATCCTATATGTTTTAAATTAAACTTAAATTAAAGACTTTTAATTGTTTTACCTGTTGTCCTGTTTATTATTAGATGTATGCATCCAATGATGCATTTTATTTTCGGTTGCTTTGCAAATTTGGCTCAAAAAAGGTTTCCAACACTTTAACGCAAGGAGAGGGATCTTGCAATCCACTTATTCTGGAAAGTAAGGATATTTATCCTGATGAAGTATCTTTGTGAATTGAGCCTGAAGGCTACATGTTGGGTGTTTTTATGTGATACATAACTCTGAGGTGTGATTGGTTTAAAACCATATCAAACATGGCCTCACCAGGGGATATACTCGAAACCCAGGGCAAAAGGAGTAAGACCAGTTTACAACCCTCAGAGGTAAAAGAACAAGGGGCGATTAGTAATGATTCTTAATGTTCATAAAAATAAAGTCCATATAATATAATATAATGAATCCAATGGTGGGAATACACTTTCTTTCTTGCTATCCACAGTGGCCTTCACACCAGTGTAGGTTCTTCCTGGTTTTCATCTTATGAGAGACTATAGTGTTTCTTGGCAAACGTATTCACCTATGAACATCCAGGACTGACCATGCATTGGAACCCGTGATATAATGCCACCTGCTGGAAGTGTTTGGCTTATTACCTTTTGCTTTACTTACCACATGTGAGTGCATTTTTTTTTTAATCATTTATCTTTTAAGATTTATTTAATAAATAGTACTACACTAATGCCCCGTACACACGGTCGGATTTTCGGACGGAAAATGTGTGATAGGACCTTGTTGTCGGAAATTCCGACCGTGTGTAGGCTCCATCACACATTTTCCATCGGATTTTCCGACACACAAAGTTTGAGAGCAGCCTATAAAATTTTCCGACAACAAAATCTGTTGTCGGAAATTCCGATCGTGTGTACACAAATCCGACGGACAAAGTGCCACGCATGCTCAGAATAAATAAAGAGATGAAAGCTATTGGCCACTGCCCCGTTTATAGTCCCGACGTACGTGTTTTACGTCACCCGCGTTCAGAACGATCGGATTTTCCGTCAACTTTGTATGACCCTGTGTATGCAAGACAAGTTTGAGCCAACATCCGTCGGAAAAAAAATCCTAGGATTTTGTTGTCGGAATGTCCGAACAAAGTCCGACCGTGTGTACGGGGCATTAGAGCTCACTCTCCCTTTTTGGTTTGTTTTTTTGTTTTTTTTCCACCATATTTTTAAATCTACTGACAAGACCATCCACCAAGAGCAACTATCCACCCTTTCCATTGATTACCATCAGAATGACACCACCCGCTGGAGTTATGCCCGGTACACACGATCAAAAAATCGTACGAGAAGTACTGATTTCGGAGCGATCGTACAATAATCTGATCGTTAGTACAGAGCTTTCGAGAGCCAATCAGGACAGTTCATTCGATATTATTTGATAGAACATGTGCGGAAAAAAAAAATTGTACGATGCCAGATCGTGCAGTTTTTTCGTTTAATCATTACAGCTGTCGAAAATGCAATACAAATGCATTACAACACATGACATCACTTCCGTGCTTCTTTGAGCCTGATTCCTGTCCCACCTTCAGGGGAGTCTGAAGCTTAGCCGCAAGGCAAGCCCTCTCTCTATTGGCCTCCAGCATGTGATACGGTGGTGAATTCTTGGCTGAGAAAGCTACTATACAGTTTTAGCTTTGGACTCCAGAGATGACTTTTTGGTCTTCTCTTGGCTTATACATGTGTGGCTTGTGTATTTTGACAGCTGGCACCCTTTAACAAAAAGTCTGTTGAAAAATTGACTTTTGTCCAGCCTGGCCCACCTATAGAGTGAACTTTGGCTGATTCAGTGGGAATTTAGCTTAAAGTGGATGTAAACTCAATGTCATCCTTTCTAAACTCCTGCCATAGGGGTTATCTATAAGGATATACATGTCTCCTGCATGTATCTTTACCTGTCAAATTTCCCCCCTCTGTCTGTTATGAGACCCGAAAAACTGCAGATTCTGTGGGCGGGTCTGTTGTCTGGAGCTCGGTGGGTGGAGTCGTGATGTCAGTAGACGCCCCGCCCACCTCTACACTCCCCTTGTCAATATGCATTTTCTCCTGTTTATTTCTAACATTGAACTTCTGCTATGATCTCTAACATCCAGTGAAAAGACAGGAAAGTAACCACATGACTTCAGCATGCCAAATCATGCTGAGGTGTGGAACAGCCAATCCTTGCAGAGCTGCTGAAGAAAGGAGTGGGGGAGGGAATTAAATATAATGCATGTCTTAGGCTAGTGCACGAGATATGTAAATCACCTGTCACTCACAGCAAGGGGGAGGATTTGACAAAGTTTTTCTCAGTTTGTCAAGATTTATCTCACTGAACAATAAAAGAGGATTGCTCAGAGCTGGAATAACTCTTTGTGGCAAGACTGGGCTCAAATGATAGGAAATCTTATACTCTACAGTATGATAAAAAAAAAAAAAAAAAACAATTTTGGGTTTACATCCACTTTAAAACAACCTCAATGAATCTCAATGTGGGTTCCTCTAGCGGTTGCTAAGGGTTCCTTGAGTAGTGAGCAATTTCTGACTTTCAGATAAGTTACCATTCACACCAATTTAGAGGTAACAGGTGAAAAAAAGGGGGCAACAGGATTTTTTTTTGTACCGTCATAGGACATTACAAAGGAGGTTAAAATTGACAAAATTTTATTGTGTACATATAATTTGCAAGACAATATAAAACGAATAACTTGTGTGTTTTTATATGGTTTTTATATTGCCTATAAATTATATGTACACAATAAAATTTTGTCAATTTTAACCTCCTTTGTAATGTCCTATGACCGTACAGATAAAATCCTGTTGCCCCCCTTTTTTACCTGGTACCTCTAGTTATAATTTAGGATATAGGTACCTGCATCTTTTTTGGAAAAATCTCTTTTCTAAACATTAATTTACAATTCACATCAATTTACCTATCTGTAGGGGGAGGGGGGGTTTCTTTACTGACCACAAATGTAGGGAACATTCTTCCTACTGACCATCACACTAATGCCCTGTACACACAGTCGGACATTGATCGGACATTCCGACAACAAAATCCTAGGATTTTTTTCCGACGGATGTTGGCTCAAACTTGTCTTGCATACACACGGTCACACAAAGTTGTCGGAGAATCCGATCGTTCTGAACGTGGTGACGTAAAACACGTACGTCGGGACTATAAACGGGGCAGTAGCCAATAGCTTTCGTCTGTTAATTTATTCTGAGCATGCGTGGCACTTTGTCTGTCGGATTTGTCTACACACGATCGGAATTTAAAGGATTGGATTTTGTTGTCGGCATGCTCTCAAACTTTGTGTGTCGGAAACTCCGATGGAAAAAGTCCGATGGAGCCCACACACGATCGGAATTTAAAGGATCGGATTTTGTTGTCGGCATGCTCTCAAACTTTGTGTGTCGGAAACTCCGATGGAAAAAGTCCGATGGAGCCCACACACGGTCGGAATTTCCGACAACAAGCTCCGATCGCACATATTCCGTCGGAAAGTCTGACCGTGTGTACGGGGCATTACAATACTATACCATGAGGTGTAGATATAGTAATTACTAGCAGGGGTTCCCTGAGACCCAAAAGTTGTTTTAGGCCTGGTTCACACCCATGCATGTTTTAGTGCGTTTTCAGTTTAGCAGAAACACACTACAGTCCATTTAACATGGTTTCCTATGGGTCACATTCACATCTCTGCATTTTATGGAAAGGGCCAGGGACTTTTTTAATTTTTTTTTTTTTTGGTTCCATCAACTTCATTGATTCAAAAATGTGTATTGAAAAACGCAAAGTGCACCTGGAATA
>NC_133335.1:221138603-221266045 GCF_042186555.1 Aquarana catesbeiana
AAATTTGTGAGGAGCAACCCTGCCTAAACTCCAGGGGGCTACACATGTATGTTTTTTGGTTGTACACAAATCGATCTATTGATTGGAAAGCTCTAGCTGTGTTTATAGGTGAGCGCAGCCTATTGGAATAGGGTGTGCACCCTCAAAATTCAAACACACATACCTTCCTCTGCAGCCTCAGCTGCACTGGACGTTAAATGAATGGAAAGTGCTCTGTGCTGAGCGGCTTCCTGTTCATTCACAAACGGAAGTATAGTAAACACAGTTTACTATGCTTCAGTTATGAATAAACACAGTGAGTGAGTGTGTTCATTTTGAAAAGGAAGGGGCCAGCAAATGACATATTGGGATTGACTTACTAAAAGCAAATAGACGGTGCACTTTGCAAAGTGCAGTTGCACTCTGCAAGTGCAATTGCTCCAGAGCTTAGTAAATGAGGAAGAACTCTGCTGACATCCATCAACCAATCATGTGCAAGCAAAAATGCAGTTCTTTTTTAATTTTCCTTGCATGTGATTGGCTGTTCTTTGCAAAGTGAAGCTTTACCTCATTTACTAAAATCTGGAGCAATTGCATTTGCAGAGTGCCCAGTCTATTTGCCTTTAGTAAATCAACCCCATTGACTAGCTCTTTCCCCCGCTCTCCATCTTGAAACATCCCCCGTAGCAGCCGAGGGGAGAGGAGAGGAGGATAACCTGGAGAATTGCAAGGGGGCCACCATGGGGAAGCCTGGGCAGTAGGGGGAAACAGCACCACAAAGAGTGATTACCCAGGCACACCTGGCATACCCCCTGCACATGCGCGTTTCCTCTGTGATTACACACAGCGGAAGCCGATCTGCGGGTGCCGGGTACTCGACGTCCGCCGCCACTAGCCATTCGTAAGGCAGGGACACAGGACTGCGATCTGCCTATGTAAACAAGGCAGATCGCCGTTCTGACAGGGGGGGAAGGGATGGCGTTTGTGTCTCTGCAAAGCAGGGAATAAATTCCATATCTTCCCCTAGTAAAAGCACCTCCCACAGTTCACATAAACACTGGTTAGGCACCCAGTTAACCCTTTGATCGCCCCTGACGTTAACCCCTTCCCCTAGCCAGTGTCATTAGTACAGTGACAGTACATATTTTTAGCACTGATCACTATATTAGTGTCACTGGTCCCCAAAGAGTGTCAGTTAGTCTCTGACTGTCCACCTCAATATCGCAGTCCCGCTATAAGTCGCTGATCGCCACCATTACTAGTAAAAATATAAAATAAAAACATTCCATAGTTTGTAGATGCTGTAACTTTTGTGCAAACCAATCAATACATGCTCTTATGATTTTTTTCTCCAAAAAATATATAGCAGAATACATATCGGCCTAAATGGATGAAGAAATTCGTTTTTTTTTTTTCAATTTTTATATTGGATATGGTTTATAGCAGAAAGTAAAAAATATTGTTTTTTTTTTCAAAATTGTCGGGTTTTTTTTTGTTTATAGTGCAAAAAAAAAAAAAAAGAGGTGATCAAATACCAACAAAAGAAAGCTCTATTTGTTGGGCGCGGGGGGGGGGATATACATTTATTTATTTGAGTACAGTGTCGCATGACCGCGCAATTGTCAGTTAAAGTAATAAATGGTCTGGTCATGAAGGGGGGGGGGTAAATCTTACAGAGGGCAAGTGGTTAGGGGTCTCTGCCTCTGACAGCAGCCATGTGTTCTTCAATCCGTAACAACCCCTGAAGGAGACTGGCCTGTCACGTCTTGACATAAGATCACTGTCACATTTTTTTCCAAGTGATCACCCAAGAACAACACCAGGTCACCTTTTTTAGATGAGGCCAGAGGATTTCTTGTGAACCGCCAGATGACAGGTGTCTTCATGTGGGGCCAAATTAAAAAAAACAAAGAATAATTCCCAAGAAGACAGATAAAAAGTTTTTTTTTTTTTTTTGTAATATCTTGAAATCTTTAAAAGTCAAGTAGCACAAACCAACCAAAAGTTGAATTTAGGTTTCTGGCATAGTATAAGTGGCAGCTGATGAGTCAGAGATAGGGACTACTTACGGGGATTACAGGGGCTTAGGAGTTGCTACGGGGCGGAGCGACATAGTGATGTTGATCGCGGAGCTCGGTTACCGGAAGTGTGGGTTGCTTTCTCTACGCCGGCCAGCAAGACTGTTTTAGCGTTTGACAGTGCCTCCGGAAAGTATTCACAGCACTTCACTTTTTACACATTTTGTTATGTTACAGTCTTATGCCCTGTACACACGGTCTGCAATTGTTCGGAAATTCCGACAACAAAATCCATGGATTTTTTCTGACGGATGTTGGCTCAAACTTGTCTTGCATACACACGGTCACACAAAGTTGTTGGAAAATCCGATCATTCTGAACGCGGTGACGTAAAACACGTACGTCGGGACTATAAACGGGGCAGTAGCCAATAGCTTTCCTCTCTTAATTTATTCTGAGCATGCGTGGCACTTTGTGCGTCGGATTTGGGTACAGACGATCGGAATTTCCGACAACGGATTTTGTTGTCGGAAATTTTTATAGCAAGCTCTCAAAATTTGTGTGTCGGAAATTCCAATGGAAAATGTGTGATGGAGCCTACACACGGTCGGAATTTCTGACAACGAGGTCCTATCACACATTTTCCATCGGAAAATCCGACCGTGTGTAAGGGGCATAATTCCAAAATGGAATAATTTATTATTTTCCTCAAAATTCTACAAACGATACCCCATAATGAAAACATGAAAGACTGTTTGAAATCTTAACAAATTTATTAAAAATAAAAAAATGAAAAAAATCTCATATTTATTACATAGTAGGTGAGGTTGAAAAAAACCCAAAAGTCCATCAAGTTCAAACTATGGACACATAAGTATTACAGCCTTTGCTCAATACTTTGTTGAAGCAACTTTGGCACCAATTACAGCTTCAAATCTTTTGAGTATGATGTTACAAGCTTGGCACACCTATTTTTGGGCAGTTTCTCCCATTCTTCTTTGCAGGACCTCTCAAGCTCCATCAGGTTGGATGGGGAGCGTCGGTGCACAGCCATTTTCAGATCTCTCCAGAGATGTTCAATCGGGTTCAAGTCTGGGCTCTGGCTGGGTCAATCAAGGACATTCACAGAGTTGTTCTGTAGCCACTTCTTTGTTATCTTGGCTGTGTGCTTAGGGTCATTGTCCTGTTGAAGGATGAACGTTCGCCCTAGTCTGAGGTCCAGAGCGCTCCGGAGCAGGTTTTCATCAAGGATGTCTCTGTACATTGCTGCATTCATCTTTCCCTCGATCCTGACTAGTTTCCCAGTTCCTGCCACTGAAAAACATCTCTACAGCATGATGCTGCCACCACCATGCTTCACTGTAGGGATGGTATTGGCCAGGTGCCTGTTTTCCTCCAGACATGATGCTTGATATTAAGGCCAAAAATAATTCAATCTTTCTTTCATCAGACCAGAGAATTTTGTTTCTCATGGTCTGAGAGTCCTTCAGGTGCCTTTTGGCAAACACCATATGGGATGTGCCTTTTACTGAGGAGTGACTTTCGTCTGGCCACTCTACCATACAGTAATTAACAAAAAGGTAAAAGCTGTCACTAGAGCTACACCCAATTAAGGAGATAACTACGGAGGAAAACAGTGCAAGACAATTTCTCTACCTAGTTATGGGTACCATCACCCAATCCAAACAGACTAAAGGTTTGTTCCTCTGAATCAGGGCAGCATAAAGAAAAAGAGAGGACTGAGTCAAAAAAGAGGATTCTTCAAGGAGGAACAACTGGTATTATCAAAAATCCTTCTCTTTATTTTGAAAAATTCCAATCCACATACAACATAAAAATATCCTCCACCACATTGAAGAATTAAAAAATGACAAAGTTGTGAAGACACAGGTAGCTACCACAATCAACTCTCACACTATGGAACATATAATATATAATATAATGGTAGTAAACTGTCTGAAATGCTCATCTTGGTGGGAATTATATTCACATTACTGGATTGGCTGACCACCAACTGATCTCAGTATGGAGTATCCACCATACAGGCCTAATTGGTGGAGTGCTGCAGAGATGGTTGTTCTTCTGGAAGGTTGTCCTCTCTCCACAGAGAAATGCTAGAGCTCTGTCAGAGTGACCATCAGGTTCTTGGTCACCTCCCTGACTAAGGTCCTTCTCCCCTGATCGCTCAGTTTGACTTGGCGGCCCACTCTAGGAAGAGTCCTGGTGGTTCCAAACTTCTTCGATTAACAGATGATGGAGGCCACTGTGCTTATTGGGACCTTCAATGCTGCAGAAATGTTTCTGTATCCCTCCCCAGATCTGTCCCTCTATACAATCCTGTCTCGGAGGTCTACAGACAATTCCTTGGACTTCATGGCTTGGTTTGTGCTCTGACATACACTGTTAACTGTGGGACCTTATATAGACTGGTGTGTGCCTTTCCAAATCATGTCCAATCAACTGAATTTAACACAGGTGGACTCCAATCAAGTTGTAGAAACATCTCAAGGATGATCAGTGAAACAGGAGGCACCAGAGCTCAATTTTGAGTGTCATGACAAAGACTGCGAATACCAGGGGAGTTGCTAGGTGGCAAAAAGACCAGGATTCAGCCTGAAATCCAAGGCCGGCGCGGGGGGAGGGGGTGCGGCGTCGGTAGTGGCGCAGGGTTTTTTGGCTGGGCGGTGTGCTTGTGTGGTGGGGGGTAAGTTCTCTTGCTGGTTGCTGCCTGGCTTACCGGTGCCCATCAATGCTGACCACTAAACTTACCTGCCTGACACACTGACCTACCTGACATACATACACTGACCTACCTACCTGACACGCACTGACCTACCTGACATACATACCCTGACCTATCTACCTGACATGCACTGACCTACCTGACATGCACTGACCTTCCTGACACACATACACTGACCTACCTTCCTGACACGTACTGACCTACATGACATACACTGACCTACCTGACACGCACTGACCTACCTGACATACATACACTGACCTACCTGACACGCACTGACCTACCTGACATACATACACTGACCTACCTGACACGCACTGACCTACCTGACATACATACACTGACCTACCTGACACACATTGACCTACCTGACATACATACACTGACCTACCTGACACACACTGACCTACCTGCCTACCTCACATACATACACTGACCTACCTGACACGCACTGACCTACCTGACATACATACACTGACCTACCTGACACGCACTGACCTACCTGACATACATACACTGACCTACCTGACACACATGGACCTACATGAAATACACTGACCTACCTGACATACATACACTGACCTACCTGACATACATACACTGACCTACCTGACACACACTGACCTACCTGACATACATACACTGACCTACCTGACACACACTGACCTACATGACATACACTGACCTACCTGACATACATACACTGACCTACCTGACACGCACTGACCTACCTGACACACACTGATCTACCTGACACGCACTGACCTACCTGACCCACACTGACCTACCTGACATACATACACTGACCTACCTGACTCACACTGACCTACCTGATATACATACACTGACCTACCTGACATACATACACTGACCTACATACACTGACGGTAGTGACACATACACTGACCTACCTGACCAGGAGACTTCCTGTGTCCTGCAGCAGCAGCTCAGTCGTGGTGTGTGGTGCTTGCCCATCTTCACAACAGGCAGGGAGAGGAGAGTGGAGAGCCGAGCAGGGATCTCACAGGGGCACGGCGGCCGCATTGTAATTCCCACCTTCTGGAGCCTGCAGCGCCTATGATGGACGTCACACATCCTGCGGTCCCACCATTGGACCAGTGGGACGTCCATCATAGGCGCTCCAGGCTCCAGAAGGCGAGACCTGCTATGTGACTCGGCCGCGCTCGGCGCCGCTTGACATCAGATTGGTCCCCACTCGGTGGCGCTCGGGGCTTTTAATAGAACCTTGCCCACTCGAGACCCGGGCTTTTTTACTCTTGGAAATTGTTTAGGTTGCTTCGCCAGTGTCAGTGCAATGCTGGCATGGATGAATCAAAGATGTATGTACATTCCTCTGTATGCATTTCAGCTGTGTAGGCCCTTCTGTACTTGTGATCTAGGCCAGTGGTACTCAAGCTTATGAAGACTAAAGCCCAATAAATTCTTCCAAAATCTTCCATACCCCAATAGTTAACCACTTCAATAAAGGGCACTTTTATCCTCTTCCTGCCCAGGCCAATTTTCAGCGCTGTCACACTTGGAATGACAATTATGCAGCCATGCAACACTGTAACTATACGAAATTTAAAAAAAAGAATTCACACAAACAGAGCTTTCTTTTGGTGGTATTTAATCACCACTAGGTTTTTTTATTTGTTGCTAAACAAATGAAAAAAGACCAAAAAATGAAAAAAAAAATGCCATTTTCTTTGTTTGTTTTATAAAATGTTAATAAATATTCTTTCTTCATAAATTTAGGGCAAAATGTATTCTGCTACATTTTTTGGATGGAAATAACCCAAATCAGTGTATATTATTTAGACTATAGGAAAGTTATAGAGTCCATAAACTATGGTAAATATCTGAAAATCGGTCAATCCTGATGTGCTGACGGACTATCTCATTTCTTGAGGCCTGAAAACGCCAAGGCAGTACAAATATTCCCCAAATGATCCCTTTTTGGAAAGTAGGCAGTCCAAGGTTTTTGAAGTTGTAACTTTTTTGTCACAGTTTTTTGTGGAAAAAGGAAGAATAAAAAAATGGTCACCATTTGTTTGTTTTTTACATACTGTCACCAGTGCAGTAGAGCGTTCTCATATAACAGGTGTAGAGCGGTGATTAGGGACAATGACTGGTGACGGTATGTAAAAAAAAAAAAAAAATGTTTTGTTTTTTTTTGTTACATTTTTATTCCTTTATTTTATGGGTTTTTTTTTTAACACACTGTGACCAGAGCAATAAAGTGTTAACACTGTACTACACTGGGGAAGTGATCATAATTTTTTACACATTATGATTGCTTATACCACTGAATTTCACTGGCATAATCAACCATTTTTACTGAATGCAACTGATTCATTCAGTTTTGTTGTGATTGGCCACAGGTAATCACATGGTACAGATGGGCTGTGTTTGACCCTGTCTGTTCCATGTGATCACCATGACCAATCACAGCAAGCAACACAAGTGTACACAAAAGATGACATGAAAGAAAGCCATCTCTGTTTACAATTGTCATGTGATCTGCTGTGACTGGACACAGCGGTCACATGGTAACGGTAGCGGGCCTGCAGGGGGCCGGTACAGTGATCAGTCATCAGCTGTGTCCCAGGCATGATCCAGGAGGAAGTTATATGACGTCTACCCGGATCAACGAAAGTCCCGTCCAGCCGTCATTTTGCTATAGGCCGGGGGAAACTGGTTAAAAAAAAAAGTTTATACTCACACAATAAAAGTATGGGAATGAAAAATATGTATTCAAATAATGGAAGGCCCTGGTGGTAGGATGGGGGAATTCTGCTGAGTGAATGAGATTTCTGGTGGGCGCTGAGGGAAACTGTGGGCGATGGGGTCTATGGAGGAGGCTTGGGATCTCTGAAGGACCCTAGAGACTGCAGGGGCACTGTGGAATACTGGAGAGTGCTACAGGGGCTGGTGAGCACTGTGGGGGGTTAGAGGGGCAGTGTGGGACACTGTTGGAGATTGGGGGCACTATGGGGGGAAGGAGGCCATTCAGTAGGCTGGGTAGCACTGTGGGAGGTTGTATAACACTGTGGGAATTTGGGGGCACTGTGGGGGCTGAGGGGCACTGCGTCCCATTATGGAAAGAATAGTCAGGTCACTGACCTTAGTCCTCTCCACTGTAGTTATAGTATATTTTAAGGCAAATCTTTGTTTTATCGATGATTGTCTTTCAAGAAGTAGTGAAGGATTACAACCCTTGCACTCAACTTGGTGTTCTTCAGTTGATTGTGTCCAAGGTTTTATTGTCCTCTTGTGGAGATGCCTTGAAAAGATGTACCAGACCGTGGATCACATGCTGACTATTAGAATGAACTACTACACAATATTCAGACCTGCCATTTGCCCAGTGCCCAGTTTGGGTGTCTTATATTAAGACCATCTTCATGCAAATGAATGTAAGATATAGATTACTTAGCAGGCACCCTACACTCTTCTCTCACATTGTCTCAATCTGCTGTCAGGGCCCCTTATGTACAGTAAATGCCATTATTCTGTATTCTAAAAGTACTTTTTTTGTATACATCTTTGCACACACTCTTGCTTCCCATCCCCTTGGGCCAGGATAATGGCTTCCTAGAAAGGACCACTGTGCCAGTGGAGACATGGGGAAAAGTAGATTTCCACTCTTCTAGAAAGGCTGTCCACAAGATATTAGAGTATGTATGTAAGAATTTCCGCCTATTCAGCCAAAAAAACATTTGCAAGGACACTTACTGAAGTTGGATGAGAAAACCTTACAATCAGTGTTAAAATTCATCCCAAAGGTGTTCAGCGGAGTTGAGGTCAGGCCTCTGTGCAGGCCACTTGAGTTCCTCCACATGAAACGCATCAAACCATGTCTTTATGGAACTCACTTTGTGCACAGAATAGTCATGCTGGAAAAGAAAAGGGCCTTCCCCAAACTGGAGATGCACAATTGTTTAAAGTGTCTTTGTATGCTGTAACATTAACCGTACCCTTTTATGGAAATTTCTGAACACATGTCCATATTCAACCAATAGAAAAATATCCAAATTATTTAATTAAAACCCATAGTTGATCCACCGGAAGGTAAAAAACCCTTATAAAAAACTTAGTCCAAGAAAAAAAGGATTTCTTCCTGATCCCAAAAGTAATCAGATATTCCATGGATCAACAATCTCTGGTGGTATTACTCAAAATACTGTTGGACATACAGTAGGGGTGATTGTGAGGTGTGCACAAACATTTGATCATAAGGCGTACAGTGAATTTCTTACTGTCATTGGTTTTATCAGAGTATGGACAGCCCCCTGACCCTGAACCTTCAAAAGCAAGTCAGCATTCATGGCTACCATGTTTGCATCCTGATAGGTTCTCTTTAATAATCAATTAACCTTCTCATATAATTTGTATTCTCACTTTACAGTGGATTCTGGAGATTTTTAAAGATCCTCCTGGCTCTTGTTGTGTGTGGCAGAAGCTAAGCTGTTCCTGCCTTCTTAAAAAGACACAGCTATCTGCTCATTTAGAGTGAAAGTTCCTCCTAATAACGCCCCCAGCAAGGTATTCCCACTGATTTATGCTACCTCTTCGTCTTCCCCACTACAGGAGTCCACCTCAAGTAAGCATCGGTGTTTGATGGTGTCAGAGCTTATCCTGGTGGATGATGTCTCTGACCCCCTTCCCATGTGACAATGTTTGAGCTTAGTGATTAACTGCGCAGACCCAAGTACTATCACATATGGGAGGTCACATGATCCTCTATACCTGGAAACCTAGCTCTAATAAAGCAGTGGAAAGGGAGAGAGCAAGGACTAGTGTATAAATTGATGGGTGGCATCAGATGGCTTTATCACTTTGCCCCGAATTGGCAAAGCATCTCTTTATATTTGACTATACTTGACATTCAACACCACAATGTATCATTCCAGTAGACATGTGCATTCGTTTTCGTCCGAATGCATTTTCGTCCGAATTTCAGGTATTCTCGTTATCGTTTAAACAAACGATAACGAACGCGCAGAATCCGAAAACCAAAAGATCCGACATAAACAAATGCTTTATTTCCATTTTCGTTGCGGCAACAGTTTGATATAGATTCGTCACGACACTGACAATAGCGTTCTGTGTCCATCGAACCTGTGGTTGAATGTGCCTAACCTTAGCTCTATTAGTCCAAGATTATTCTACATAGAGAGAAAAGATTCTACATAGAGAGAAAAGATTTGACATAGAGAGAAAAGATTCGACATTATAGAGACAATAGCAAAAAAAGGTCGAATGTGCCTAACCTAACTCTATTAGTCCAAGGTTATTCGACATAGAGAGAAAAGATTCGACATGAAGATTCGACAAAGCAGTCGCCGCAAGTGGACATTTATGGTCAAATGCTCCAAAGTGTAGCGCTATAGTATTACATTAAATAGCCTCAAATGATGTCAACGTAAAACTGTGAAAATTATATATAACTAAATACAGTGAACATTTCATGTAGTAAAATGATAGTAAAGTGTCTAGTGATCTCAAAATTATATTCTCTTCCGTGTAGTGTTTATTCACAGTCCATATGCAAAATAGGCAGTCCTGTTCACCTCCTGATTAACCAATGGGATAGATGAAAGGTAATTTGTGATAGTAACACCACCCAAGTGAATTGCAGGCTTACCAGAGACTGTGGACCCAAAAGAACATACGTTCTATGAGTCAAATGTGCTTGTATTGCCCCCAGAAATGGAAGAAGAGCCTTGAGGGTCCACACCAATGGAAGTCTGGAGTCATCCAGGGTTTAATGGTAGAAGGTTTTCTCCATAAAGATGGTATGCATCCAGGAAAGTTAGCCCATATAAGATGAGAAAAGGGGCCAAAAAGCGCTTTGGATAAAATACTGGCGGCAGTGGAAAACTCCACTGCCGCCAGTATTTTATCCAAAGCGCTTTTTTTACTACTTAAATGTAAGTGTTTACTAATTTAATAAATCTTTTCCTGCTTACGGAATTACACTATGTGGCCCCTTTTCTCATCTTATATGGGCTAAGTTTCCTGGATGCATACCATCTTTATGGAGAAAACCTTCTACCATTAAACCCTGGATGACTCCAGACTTCCGTCGGTGTGGACCCTCAAGGCTCTTCTTCCATTGCCGGGGGCAATACAAGCACATTTGACTCATAGAACGTATGTTCTTTTGGGTCCACAGTCTCTGGTAAGCCTGCAATTCACTTGGGTGGTGGTACTATCACAAATTACCTTTCATCTATCCCATTGGTTATTCACGAGGTGAACAGGACTGCCTATTTTGAATATGAACTGTGAATAATCACTACACGGAAGAGAATATAATTTTGAGATCACTAGAGACTTTACTATTATTTTACTACATGAAATGTTCACTGTATTTAGTTATATATAATTTTCACAGTTTTACGTTGACATTATTTGAGGCTACTTAACATAATACTATAGCGCTACACTTTGATGCACATGTGATTTTGAACAAATTATCTATTTGCTGTGTCGGCTGCTAAATTTTGAGCAGGCGCAGGGTTTACGATTTTGGTTTATGGTCAAATGCTCCGCCCATAGGCTATAGAAGAATTCTAATGTTGGTTGACTAGTAATAATACTTAATAAATAGAATTAATACTAGTGTCATACAACATTAGAATTCTACTATAGCTTGTAGGCGGAACATTCGACCGGAAATGTAAGACTGCGGCGTCGTACAGTTTAGCTGCTCCGTCGAATCTTCTTAGAACATTCGACAGACACCATAAGCCTTCAATGACAGATTCGACCTTAATTATTTCGGATTTTCAGACAAATGCATTTTTTATAACGAAACAAAATAAATAAAAAACGAATTTCGGAAGTAACTAAATAAATTTATTTTTGGACGAAAACGAAATTCTGAAACGAAATATTTCAGTGTGCACATGTCTACATTCCAGTAGCCATCCCAGGTGCTGGTGCTCCACTTTGCTGAAAATCCATATGAGGTTTAGGGGGCACCGGGGCCGCCTTGGAAGCTCCTTGAAATTTGCTGTTAATGCAGTACCACCCAAGTAAGTGACATCGCCATTGATTGACCGTGTTGCTCTCTTGCTCCTCTTTTATTTGGCATAAACAGAAAGTTTCAGCTCTTAGGTATTCGGTTCTGCTATCAGCAGCTGCGAATTTCTGGTCTGTGTTATCTAGTAACCAAATTGAAACAGTAACACGGCCTCTACTACTGCCTCCCTCTGTAATGTGACTGGGGAGGAAGACACGGAAAACTGGACATAGTGTATCAGCTTCCACATTCCATCTGCTAGGCGGTTTATGGGCAAATTCAGGAGGATGGCAGTGTTTCCAGTTTCTGCTTGGTCATGTTTTCTTGTACAGGCGCCTACTATTAGTAGCAACTGAACATGCCCTCTGCCCCGGGAACACGCCTCTAATGCCCCGTACACACTATCAGAAATTCTGCCAGCAAAAGTCGGATGTGAGCTTTTGGTCAGAAATTCCGACTGTGTGTATGCTCCATCGGACTTTTGCTGGCAGAATTCCAGCCAGCAAAAGATTGAGAGCAGGTTCTCTATTTTTCGGTCGGAAAAAGTTCCTATCCGAAAATGCGTTCGTCTGTATGCAATTCGGACGCGCAAAAAAAAAAACCCACACATGCTCGGAAGCAATTCGACGCCTGCTCGGAAGCATTAAACTTCATTTTCTCAGCTCATGCTAGTGTTGTACGTCACCGCGTTCTTGACGGAGAACTTTTGTGTGACCGTGTGTATGCAAGGCAAGCTTGAGCGGAATTCCGTCGGAAAAACCATCCAAGTTTTTTCTGACGGAATTTCTGATCGTGTGTACGGGGCATTAGCCATTATAATTTGATTACCATGTCTTAGAATGGTTTACAAGAGTGCTTTGATTGGAAGCGAGGGAAATAAAAGTAAGAGACTCAAGAGAAGCTCCATAACAGCTTAACATGGGAAATATTTTGCATGGCTTCTTTATTATCAGTTTAACCTTTGCGCTTTATTTATTGTAAGCTTAGACCTGGATCAGTGTACATTTGTCTTGACACCCCAAGCCTGTCTGTTATCTCATATCCTGGATATGTGGTTAAGAGTGCCTATTAAAAAAATGGTAATCTCGCATGGAGGTTCATTTGAAATGTTTATGTGAGGAGAAATGTCAGCCCTAATTTAAGCTACAAATATCATTTCTTCCCCACACCTTTACACTTTATTGCTCAAGCCCTGAAGAAGAGGGGGGGGGGGGGGGTCCAGTTACCCTGAAACGCGTATCTGACATGTTCAAATTAAGTGAGCCTCCAAGCAAGATATCTGTTTTTTTTTTTCCTAACCACACATTTAGGAGAGGCAGCAGCCTAGGCCCCTAAGAAGGTCTACACACACTGAGGTTCCCATGAGTTTACCTCCTCCTAGCAGTACACCCCTTACCTTCCCCCATGTTGGAATTACACTAAAACCGAGTGTAGCGCTTACCCCAAAAGGAACCACTGATGTGTGGGTCCCCTGATACAGAAAGGGAATTACAATAAGCAATGGCAGATAAAGGTTTTTTTTACAACACCAACGAGCAGTGATGGGACCTCTTTAACCACTTGCCTACTGGGCACTTTTAACCCCTTCCTGCCCAGGCCAATTTTCAGCTTTCAGCGCTGTCACACTTTGAATAACAATTGCGCGGTCATGTAACACTGTACCCATATGACATTTTTATAATTTTTTTTTTCACACAAATAGAGCTTTCCTTTGGTGGTATTTAATCACCACTGGGTTTTTTTTTTATTTTTTTGCTAAATAAAGGAATAAATGCCAAAAATTTAGAAAAAAAACAAAAAACAGATGGCAAGCAAAAACTGACAGAGGTTATAAACTTTTCTCACGCTATCCAAAATGAAAAATAAGCCTTTGGTTCTACTTTAAGCTAAACTACTTTTCTTAACACTTAGCAGTCTATTCCTTAACACTTCATCCTGAACCACGAATGCCCCGTACAGACGATCAGACATTCCGACAACAAAATCCTGGATTTATTTCCGACGGATGTTGGCTCAAACTTGTCTTGCATACACACGGTCGCACAAATATTGTCGGAAATGCTGAACGTCAAGAACGCGGTGACGTACAACACGTACGACGAGCCGAGAAAGATGAAGTTCAATAGCCAGTGCGGCTCTTCTGCTTGATTCCGAGCATGCGTGGAACTTTGTGCGTCGGAATTGTGTACACACAATCGGAATTTTGTTGTCGGAAAATTTGAGAACTTTTTCAAATTTTGTTTGCCGGAAATTCTGACAAAAAATGTCCAGTGGAGCCTACACACGATCGGAATTTCCGACAACAAGCTCACATCAAACATTTGTTGTCGGAAATTCCGACTGTGTGTACGCGGCATAACAGTTAAACCTCATCCTAACACATCCTCAACCCTAAGGCTGACTTCACCTTTGCACCTTCATTTTCATGCATTTTTCAATGCACATTTTTCATGTGCATTTTTGTCAACTTACATACTCAGCACCTGTACTTTTTTCCATGACACGCTGCACTGTATAAATGTGGAGAGACCCATTAAAAATGATAGGATGCCAAGTAACGCGTTTTAATGCTGTGTTACAAGCCTTAGATTTGAACAGGGCCTACATCAATCCCTTAAAAGATTATGACATTTTGCCAGGAATAGGCAAATATACTCACTTTCATTGGGTTCCTGTGTAGATCACTTGGTTGCAAATACGCTCTGCTTATGGATATGAGAAGCATGTGATATGGTCTGAGCAACAAATTGCAGCCTTGAGCACTGGTACCTGAAGACAAGATGACATCATCAACCCTGTGTAATCTTTGACTCTATCCGCTTGCTAGGGTGCTGATACTTGTAGAGTTCTGTACCAAACATACCGGTGGTATGAACTATTGACTCAGCTCGGAGTAGTGCCATAGTGGAAGTCCCCTCTCCATCTCTCATGGTTGCACTTTATTCTATATAACAAATGTTGAGTTATTTCCATGACTCTGGGATACAGCTCAGCTTCCATGTGCTCAAGAAACTTGTGGTCCTTTACGTTTGATATACAGTGTATATATATATATATATATATATACACACACACAGTATCTCACAAAAGTGAGTACACCACTCACATTTTGTAAATAATATATTCTTTTCATGTGACATCACTGAAGAAATTACACTTTGCTACAATGTGTACAGCTTGTATAACAGTGTAAATTTGCTGTCCCCTCAAAACGACTCAACACACAGCCATTAATGTCTAAACCGCTGGCAACAAAAGTGTGTACACCCCTAAGTGAAAATGTCCAAATTGGGCCCAAAGTGTCAAGATTTTGTGTGGCCACCATTATTTTCCAGCACTGCCTTAACCCTTTGGGCATGGAGTTCACCAGAGCTTCACATTACCACTGGAGTCCTCTTCTACTCCTCCATGACAACATCACAGAGCTGGTGGATGTTAGAGAACTTGCGCTCCTCCACCTTCTGTTTGAGGATGCCCCACAGATGCTCAATAGGGTTTAGGTCTGGAGACATGCTTGGCCAGTCCATCGCCCTGCGGCCCAGTCTCAGAAGGGAGGGTATCACGCTCTGCTTTAGCTTTGGTCGACCATGGCGAGGCCTGTTCTAAGTGGAACCTGTCCTGTTAAACCGCTGTATGGTCTTGGCCACTGTGCTGCAGCTCAGTTTCAGGGTCTTGGCAATCTTCTTATAACCTAGGCCATCTTTATGTAGAGCAACAATTCTTTTTTTTTTCAGATCCTCAGAGAGTTCTTTGCCATGAGGAGCCATGTTGAACTTCCAGTGACCAGTATGAGAGAGTGAGAGCGATAACACCAAATTTAAACACACCTGCTCCCCGTTCACACCTGAGACCTTGTAACACTAATGCCGCGTACACACGACCGGACTTTCTGGGAAACTAGGTCCGACGTTCTTCCCGTCGGACTTCCGGCGGACTACCGCCGGACTTTCTGAATGGACGGACTTGCCTACACACGACCGGACTTTCCGGCAGACTAGGTCCACCGGTCTTCTCAACGGACTTTCACGGGAGTTACGGTGGACTTTCAGAATGAACGGACTTGCCCACACACGGACAAGTCCGTTCATTTTGAACGTGACTCGGGTACGACGGGACAAGAAAAGGAAGTCAATCTCGCCGCTTTTATCGGCGAGATTGACACCTTGCGAGCCCCGTCGTGGGGCATACCAGGTCCTTAGGTCTGGTATGGATTTTAAGGGGAACCCTCTACGCTGAAAAAAAGTCACCCGGTGACCACGTCCCCTTATGCCGTCACAGTCCCAGCATGCCCAGGGACAGTGACGGCATAAGGGGGCGGGGTCACCGCCTATATAAGTCACATCGGAGCGCTCAGAGAGCATTCCAGCTGGAAAGAGCGTCGTGTCAACATCGGATGAAGAGAGGAGGGAAGAAGACAAGAAGGAAGAAGGCAGAAGGCAGAAGTCCGGGCCACCGCTAGCAAAAGGGCGGCAAAAGAGCAGAAGATAGCGGAGGAGCCCAGCAGAAGACCCGGAGAGCGCGGAGAAGAGGTCGAACAACGGGAGAAGAGGCCAGAGGGAGCGGAGAAGAACCGGAGAGACCCCGAAGTCGGAAGAAGACCCCCAAAGCCGGAAGAAGACCCCCGGAGCTGTCTAATAAATTACTTTAAAAACCTGTGTAGTGTGTTTTTTTATTGACACTTTTTCCCTAGGTGAATGGGTAGGGGTACAATGTACCCCATACTCATTCACATAGGGTGGGGGGCCGGGATCTGGGGGCCCTCTTATTAAAGGGGGCTCCCGGATTCCAATAAGCCCCCCGCCTGCAGACCCCGACAACCAACGGCCAGGGTTGTCGGGAAGAGGCCCTTGTCCTCATCAACATGGGGACAAGGTGCTTTGGGCAGCTGATCACATGATGTAAACAAAAGCTCGGTGATCGGTTTCGTTTTCTCCTCACGCTGAGCGTGAGGAGGAAAAAAGAGCCTATCACCGGCTTATGTCAAAGGGACATCGGTTCCGAAGAGGAAGGAGGCACAGATGCCTCATCTGTGCCTCCAAGTGCCATCTGTCATTGCCACCTGCCAGTGCCCACAGTGCCCACAAGTGCCACCTATCAATGCCCACAAGTGCCACCTATCAATGCCCACCAGTGATGCCAATCAGTGCCACCTAGCAGTGCTGCCATCAATCAGTGCCCAATCAGTGCCCAACACTGCCACCCATCAGTGCCCATCACTGCCACCTATCGGTGCCCATCAGTGCCGCCTCTTTAGCGTACATCAACGAAGGAGAAAAATTACCTGTTTGCAAAATTTTATAACAAAATATTAAAAAAAAAATATATATATTTTTTTTTAATTCTGTCTTTTTCAATTTTTTTAACAAAAACTAAAAACCGCAGAGGTGATCAAATACCATCAAAAGAAAGCTCTATTTGTGGGAAAAAAAAATGATAAAAATTTCATTTGGGTACCGTGTTCTATGACCGCGCAATTGTCATTCAAAGTGCGACAGCGCTAAAAGCTGAAAATTGGTCTGGACAGGAGGGGGGTTTAAGTGCCCAGTAAGCAAGTGGTTAATGGCATCCCAGTCTTAGTCCGTAGGGTTCAACATTGAGTTGGCCCACCCTTTGCAACTATAGCAGCTTCAACTCTTTTGGTAAGGCTGTCCACAAGGTTTGGGAGTGTGTCTATGGGAATGTTTGACCGTTCTTCCAAAAGCGCATTAGTAAGTTAGGCACTGATGTGGACTAGAAGGCCTGGCTCGCAGTCTCCGCTCTAAACCATCTCAAAGGTGTTCTATCGGGTTGAGGTCACTAATCCCAGCCTTGTGCAGGTCTACAATCTTGTCCCTGATGTCCTTTGAAAGCTCTTTGGTCTTGCCTATGATGGTAAGGTTTGAATGTAATAAAGATTCTGACGACAGGTGTCTTTTTGTTTTTCAAATTCTTTATGCAGGCCAGTCAAGTACCTCCACCCCAAAGTCACTCATCCATGTCTTTATGGACCCAATACTTTTGGTAATATAATGTATGTTTGAATCCACTTACTGTTGACTGGTACTGTGTGGACATTCTGTTGCATCCAACTCTGTGCCACATCCCACCACAACCAAAATAAAGGCCTTTGTCTGAGAATATAGGGACACTGCCAGAGGGCGGAGCTAGAAAGTAGAAAGAAGAAGTGGTGTATGTATTAAAAGTTACAGAAAAGCTTGCTCAAGCTATCAGATTAAAGTTGTCTGAAGATGGAAATCCCCTTTAAAAATAGCGTGGGTTGAACAATGCGGGACATTGGAACGAGGTCACTGTGTAACCATAAAGCAATCCCTTAATCCATCTAAAACCCCACACAGGAACTGCCCAACTAGAGAAAGCAAGAAGCCAAAGAGGAAAGTTTATAACTGATCCAGACTGGTGGGATGCTTTGAAAAAACTGCAGCATGGGCTGTTACATTAATTACAGTCTGAGATGGACAAATTAAGGGGGCGTCCCAATTTTAAAAGAAATCCACCATTCATTTATTGGTACTCTACTGTTGCAGTACCTAAAAAATGATTATTATAATAATTGTTATTATTAATATTATAATTATACACGATTTATATAGCGCCAACAGTTTACACAGCGATTTACAATGTAATGTATAATGTATACAATGTATAATGATACTATATTATTAGTTCAGACCTGATCTTAATGCCTATAATACTAGTGAGCTTTGTTTAAAGCTCTTTCCCATGGGCGGCTGTCTGTACCGCCCTCTGAAAAGCAGTCTGCCGTGGATGTTTTTTTTCAGAGGGCAGCAGAACAGTGGCTGCCAGGCATTTAGAAGGTGATACTGCCAAGGGGGATTTTATATGGAAATACTGCCCCCCAACCGTGGCCAATCGGCTAGCTCACGGTTATGGCACAGTTCCATTGACCTAAATGGACAAGTTTGACAGGTGGTGCTGCCTGTCAAGCTCTGCAAGCAGCCATGAAGCAAAGTCACTGCAGCCACAGCATGTCTACTACACCATCCAGGTGATAAAGTTAGGATTTACAATATGTGGGTGGTTGGGGGGGATCAACTGCCTGTTTTTGCCTAATTTATCACCCATGTGAAATGGCCCTTAAGCCAGCCATAGACGGTTCGAATCTTGGCCAGTTCAGCAGGATCCGGCCAAGATTCGAACCATTAATGGGCAGGCTGTATGTCAACTTGGGTACAACCAGCCTGCCGGATTTGCTTGCTATTATCACAAGTTTAGAACCCCTGTAAACTCATTTTATTGCCATTATTTGGAGTAGATCTTCTGTTATGTCTGTGAGACAGGAAGTGAAGGGAAATCTCTCCAACAGGGCCACAGCAGGAAAACATTTTTTTAGTCTGACTCGTAGTAGTCACATTCAACTGGGCTTGTTCTGTAATGTTGAATGGAGAAGCTTCTCCAGGCTTTTTCTTCAGTTCTAATGAGTGGTAGGAATCTACCCCAGAATTGGTAGTACGGACACCTTGATTCAATCACAATGGAATGTTAATTGTCCAAGGACAGGGTGGGAGGTGTGAAAGTTGTGGAACCATTCTGTTCTAGTTACATAATCCCATGGTGTCGTAAAGTCTCTAAAAGTGTTAATCTTTCAATTCACAAGCATGGTACACACCATGAGATTATCGGACAAATGATCATCCATTTTTTTTTTTTTCATGCTAGTCTCCAAATCGAAAATTAAGAGGTTACTAAAGTTGTACGAAAATTCTTGTACAACAGAATAAAAATTTGGAAGGGATGTAATGTATTGTATTTATTGTCATGACCTTGCAGTAATACATTCATGACCTGTCTGTCTCTTACCTGGTCTGTGTATCAGCCTTGAGGCTTGTACTCTCACACCTGCATGCTTAAGTAATCTTCCCTCTGTGTGGCTCCACCCTAGCCTCAACAGGAACCACTATTTAACACCGTATTCTCCAAGCCTGCCTTGCCGTGCAATATTGTGTGTTTAGCTTCCTGTTTGCCGTGTGCTCTAAGTTTGTCTCTGTCTCTGTTACCGATCTTGGCGTGTTCCCGACTATTCCTGTCTGCTTGTGACCCTGACCTTTGGCGCGTTCTCGACTATCCCTGTTTGCCTGTGACCCTGACTTTTGGCGTGTTCTCTGTTATCCTTGTCTGCTAGTCGCCCCGACATTTGGCTACCTCCTTACTATTCCTTGCTGTCCTGGGCTGCTGTTTCCTCTCCATCCTCCTGTAGCCTACCGTGAGCGTGAGCTGGGAGACCCTGGGGGCCGCAACCTGGAGCCAGTTGCAGCCCAGTCCATCCTCACCACTAGAGGCTCTGGTGAACACCAACTGGCTCTTAGACTCCGCGCCCTGGGGAATCTATGCTCTAACTCACTGTGGGATCCCTGAGTTCCATCTGCAGCAGTCAGCCTTAGGGTCCACTATCATAGCGGTGCACTCCTGACCCCAACGGGGTGCATCTGTCACCTGGATACAGGTGACCTGACATTTATATTGTATTTTTGAACTAAAAACTGTACTGATTAAATAAAAATCATACGATTTAGTTCCAGTTTGACCTCTTTCATACCTCTTGTGAACCAGTTGTCCTCTCTGTCCAAAATGGGAACCTCACTGTCCTCAAATGAATGACCCTTTTCCTTAAACAAGGATTCCAGGCATGGATATTTTTACATTTAACGTAGTAACCTCTCACCAAATAAATGGTCCAACATAGGAGGACAAATTCTACATGTCAAGACTCAGCAGTCTTCTTACACCTTAAAGCTGAATTCCAGGTATGGATATTTTTACATAGTTCTATTGTCCAGGAGGACAAATTCTACATGTCAAGACTAAACAGTCTTCCTACCTTAAAGCTGAATTCCAGGTATGGATATTTTTACATAGTTCTATTATCCCTCTAGAACATGGGTCTTTAAACTATGGCCCTCCAGTTGTTCGGGAACTACAATTTCCATCATGCCCAGTCATGTCTGTGAATGTCAGAGTTTTACAATGCCTCATGGGATGTGTAGTTCTGCAACAGCTGGAGGGCCGTAGTTTGAAGATCCATGCTCTAGAAGCTGGAAATCACTGTAGTGGGCACCAATGGCAGCCCGCCCATAAGAGGTGCAGTCCCCCCAATCCATACAACCAGCCCCTAATCTACATGCAGGGTGTCGGACGCATGGATTCCAATGGGGTTTTTTATTTTATTTTTTTTGAAGCACGCGATTAGAGCCTGAGGCTCTAATTGTCTTCAGGAAAGGGTGGGCTTGGGGTGCAGAGCACTGCGCCCTGAGACCACCCAGTTGTGTGACAATAGCGATCTATTATTCGCTATTGTCTTCCTGATTCTTTTCCCAGCCAATCAGGAAGCTTGTCCTGAGACCAAATTGGCCGGGAGGAGAATGGCCAGGCTCTTCTTCCTTCCTTCCTATTATATATATATTTTTAGCAGAGACCCTAGAGAATAAAATGGCTATTGTTGCAATTTTTTTATGTTACACGGTATTTGCACAGGGTTTATTTTATTTTTTTTAAAATACACTTTGAATGAATTTTAATGAAAAAAACAAAACAATATATAACCCACATTTTTGGTAAAATATAAAAGATGATGTTACACCAAGTAAATAAAAAACTAACATGTCACACTTTAAAATTGCGCACGCTCGTGGAATGGCGACAAACGACTGTACCTAAAAATCTTCATAGGCGACGTTTTAAATCTTTTTACAGGTTAGAGTTACAGAGGAGGTCTAGAGCTAGAATTATCGCTCTTGCTCTTTTGCTCTTAGCTAGCGATACCTTACGTGTGGTGCGAACACCGTTTACATATGTATGTGCGACTTACATATGCATTCACATCTGCGCGCAAGCACTGAGGGATGGGGGGCGCTTTTAATTCTTTTTTTTTTTCAATTTATTTTATTTTTTTATGTTTTGTCTGTCCCTTTCATTTTTTTTTTTTTATTCACTTTTATTCCTATTACAAGGAATGTAAACACCCCTTGTAACAGAAATAAGTGATGACGGGTCCTCTTTATAGAGAGATATGTGGTCTATAAGACCCCAAATCTCTCCTTTACCTTTGAAAAGCAAAAGATCAAAAAAAAAAAAAAAAAAAGAAAAAAATCTTTTGGGTTAAAAAAAAAAAAATTGTCGCCCTAGACTGGAAGTGAGGTCACAACGTCGCTCCAATCCTGCTAGATCATAGAGGTGGGGAGAGACGATCTGGTCTCTGTTCACCTCTGTGACCAACCGCACGAACCGTCGGATCGTTTCCCGGGCGTGCCAGGAAGAACGGTAAGCCAGAGAAACACCGGCGAGGAGGGAGAACGACCCTTCAAGCCGCTTCTTAAAGCAATCCAGCCGCTTGGATCGCTTTTATGAGAAACAGAATTGCCAGCTGAAAATAAAATATTGGAGGTTATGGCTGATAGCTTTAATTGAAAGCTTGGAACGTATATACTGCAGTCGGCAAGTGGGTAAGCTGCAAATTATTACTTTTTAGGTTTAGATCATTTTTAATATTCATAAAATATATCTTTAGTATAGAAAATGTATACATTTATTATGTGATACCGTAGTGTGCTGATAATTGCTTTGCCCGTGTAGCCTTGGCAGTCTGTGTTTGTATTCCATGTGAAATGACAGACGTAGGATTGGGGTTGCAGCAAGGGCATGCCCTCATGTTGATATATTTGGACTTTGCACCCTTTCCCATGTTGGGTGGTACGCTATGGCCTGAAGCCCTCCTCCCCTTGTCCCTGGCTGTATGAGTGCTGTGAAAAGCATCGACTGGCATTTAGGACAATCCCTTTCAAGTTGATCTTGGGCAGTGCCTTGCCATTTAGTGCTGGGGGGGGGGGAGAGGGCAAGTCACATTCCCAAGACATGTGTTGGGACCAGTTTAGCTTTTTCTCCCCCAGCAGCTTACCACGGTCATCCCCCGAGACCAGCCAGCTTCACAGATGAGAAGTCTACATGTTACTACTTCCCTATGAATGTTCAAACCAGACTTAGGTCAAAACTTTTTTTATTTAGAGGGTTAGAACTCTAATGCCACATACACACGAGCGGATTTCTCGTCAGAAAAGGATATGACGGCTTTTCCGACGGGATTCCGCTCAAGTTTGCCTTGCATGCACACGGTCACGCAAAAGTTCGCTGAAATTATGACCGTCAAGAACGCAGGTACGTACAACACTACGACGAGTCGAGAAAATGAAGTTCAATGCTTCTGAGCATGCGTCAAATTGTTTCTGAGCATGCGTAGGAATTTTGCACGTCGGAATTGCCACAGACGATTGCATTTTCGGATTGGAACTTTTCCCGACCGAAAAATTGAGAGCATGCTCTCAATCTTTTGCTGGCTGGAATTCCGCCAGCAAAAGACCAATGCATACACACAGTCGCATTTTCCGACGAAAAACTCTCATCGGTCTTTTGCGGGCCGAAATTCCGAACGTGTGTACGCGGCATTAGGTTTAAGACCACTGTGGACCTTTTCTACTGATAATGAAAGTGGCCTGGCTGTTATGCTGATCTAATGGTTTTCATAGATTAGCAAGGTGCAAGCATGCAGGTCCTGATTTTGCTCTAAATTTAATTTATTGCACGTTTGGCCTGCATCTCAGTGTGAGCTCAGCATGATGGCCAGGCAGCTTGCATTTCCCTAAAGCAAATCTCCACCTTGATAATAAAAAAAAAATGTCTGCATTATCCAGCATTGTAAAGAATAATAAAAGCTGCAATGCTCACCTTTTGTCTGGGGCCGTCCCCTGCAGAGAGTTCTCCAATGATGCCCAACATCCTCCAACCCAGTTCCTGTCAGCCCAGACTGTCATGGACACACCCACTGGGGGCAATGTCAACATGTAACCTAGGCCAATACAACTGGACCCAAGCTGTTATGGACACACCCACTGGGGGGGGGGGTGTCAGCATGTAACCTAGGCTAATTCAACTGGGTCCAGGCTGTCATGGACACACCAATGGGGGGGGGGGGGTGTCAGCATGTAACCTAGGCTTATGGAACTGGGCCCAGGCTGTCATGAACGCACCCACTGGGGGCGGTGTCAGCAAAGAACAGAGAGAGGTGCTTCTAAGTGCAGTAAAATCAAGTCTATAATAGCCAAAAACACTTACAAGAGAGAATATGAAAACAGGCTCATCAAATGTATGGGGATTGTCTATTCAGCATGCCTCCTAGCTGGCCAGTGGTGTAGGGGTGCGTTTCAGACACCCTGGAAGTTCCGTTACGCTGCCAGAACCAGCGTGGAAAGCATTATCCGGGTGTAACGTTAGGAGGGGGTGATGATGCATTTCGGATCATGCACACTGGCTTCTTCTTCATGAGGGTCATGAACTTTTCTTATTTGGTCCCTTTTGGTCTCTTAAATATACTATTGAAATAGTTTTGTTATATCTTTATTATAAGTGCAAAAAATACCTGTTGATTCTGCCAGAAATCTAGTGAGATGAAAGCTTCTTGTGCTCTCTGCCTGTGATGCACTCTTTATCATTGTTTAGCTATCTCTGAGGACTACAGAACCCCTCCTCTCTATGTTATAGAGAAGAGAAATGGAAAGGGGGAGGTTATTGAAGGCACGTCCTTGGGTGACAATGCATAGTTGCCAACTTTGAAAAAAAAAATATGTGGGACACTTTTTTGGCTGTAGGCGGAGCCGTACAATAATTAGGGGGCGGACATTCGTTTGTAGGCGTGGCTTAGAAAACTCGATAAGTGCGGCGCGCAAAGCGCGCTGCTGCGAAAAATGGGCGTGGCTTACGTGAAAAGTGGGCATGGTTTATGTGAAAAGTGGGCGTGGCTTACGTGAAAGTGGACGTGGCTTAAATGGGCGTGGCTCAAGAGGGTGTGATTAGAGTCTGAGATGAATGAGGGATGGAGAGGGAAAGGGGGAGAAGGAAAGGGGGAGAGGGAAATGACAGGACAGCAGCCCCAGATCCTACACAATAGAAATATGTGTATTCTAGAAAGTTTAACAATCAGCAAAGATACTCCAAACGCCTGGTGTTAATGCTTCAATCATCCCGGCACCATGGTTGTTATGGTGTCAGGATGATTGAAGCGCATTATTTCTATTATTACATTGTAATATAAAAATTAAATCATTCAACTCACCATAATGCCGAATCAGTGGGATCCCTGAGCGTGTCACCTGCCACGTCGCCTGCCACCAGCAGAGTCTGTCCTTGCATCAGGTGCCCCCGGCAGAGTCTGTCCTTGCATCAGGTGCCCCCGGCAGAGTCTGTCCTTGCATCAGGTGCCCCCGCCAGAGTCTGTATAGACCCCCTCAGTGCAGACCCCCTCCATCAGTGCAGATCCCCTCCATCAGTGCAGACCCCCCCTCAGTGCAGCCCCCCCTCTATTATTGCAGCCCCCCCTCAGTGCAGCCCCCCCTCTATTAGTCCAGCCCCCCTCAGTGCAGCCCCCCTCTATTAGTGCAGCCCCCCTCAGTGCAGCCCCCCTCTATTAGTGCAGACCCCCTCTATTCGTGCAGACCCCCCCTCAGTGCAGCCCCCCCTCAGTTAGTGCAGCCCCCCCCTCAGTTAGTGCAGCCCCCCCTCAGTTAGTGCAGCCCCCCTCAATGCAGCCCGGCCCCCGCTCAGTGCAGGAGCGGCCGGTGTTCTGCCGAGAAAGTTCCACTCGGCAATGGAGGACCCCCTGTACTGCGCAGGCGCAGCGCTTGCGCAGTACGGGGCTGGGAGCTTTCAGCAAGACACGGCGACGACACCGTGTCTTCTGCTCGCTTCAGTGGAGAGGGGAGGGGCCATGCAGCTAAAGAAGGCGCTTCATTGGCTGCACGGATCGAGCCCCCTTCCCCTCTCCACTGAACACTAGAGGAAGAGAGAGCGGCGGCGCCTGCCGCCATTTTGCTGGAGCCCGCTGCTCAAAAAAAAAAAAAAACAACATTCCCGATTTTCCTTATGGAAAATCACGATTCGGGACACTCTCCAATCGGGACGAGGGTCCCAAAATCGGGATTGTCCCGGGAAAATCGGGACTGTTGGCAAACTATGACAATGCTGCTGCTGCTCCACAGTACAGTAAGTCAGCGTTGTCACCCTAGGACAGGCAGTGTGGTTTTGGCTGGATCACCAGGTGAAGATAAAGGGAAAAAAGCCTAAAAAAAAGAAAACTAAATGTAGCTGGCACATCTAGAGCTGCAGTTTTATGTTTTTGTTCTTGGATCTTTATCTCTGTGTGTATGCATGTGTGTGTGTATATATATATATTTATATATATAGATATCTATGTGTATTTTAGACAGAATATCAACCAAAAATCCATATAAAACACATAATACAAATATTGTAAATTGAGTAAAATAAGTATTTGATCCAGAAGCAAAACATGACTTAGTACTTGGTGGAGAAACCCTTGTTGGTGAGCACAGAGGTGAGATGTTTCTTGTAGTTGGTGACCAGGTTTGCACACATCTCAGGAGGGATTTTGGTCCACTCTTCTTTACAGATCTTCTCTGGTTTCTTGGCTGTCGCTTGGCAATTCAAAGTTTTAGCTCCCTCCACAAATTTTCTATAGGATTAAGGTCTGGAGACTGGCTAGGCCACTCCATGACCTTAATGTGCTTCTTCTTGAGCCACTCTTTGTTGCCTTGGTGGTATGTTTTGGGTCATTGTCATGCTGGAAGGCCCATCCATGACTCATCTTCAGTGTTCTGGCTGAGGGAAGAAGGTTCTCATCCAAGATTTTACAATACAGGGCCCTGTCCATTGGCTCCTCAATGCGGCAAAGTAGGCTTGTACCTTTAGCAGAGAAACAGCCCCAAAGCATAATGTTTCCACCTCCGTGCTTGACTGTAGGGATGATGTTCTTAGGGTCACAGTTAGCATTTTTCTTCCTCCAAACTCGGCGAGTGAGTTAATGCCAAAGAGCTCAATGTTGGTCTCCCAATCCTTCTCTGAATCATTTAGATGTTTATTGGCAAACTTTAGATAGGCCTGTACATGTGCCTTCTTGAGGAGGGGGACCTTGCAGGTGCTGCAGGATTTCAATCCATGGCGGCGTATTGGGTTACCAATGGTTTGTTTGGTGACCGTGGTCCAAACTGCATTGAGATCATATACAAGCTCCTCCCATGTAGTTCTGGGCTGATCCCTCACTTTTCTCATGATTATTCTTACCCCATGAGGTGAAATCTTACATGGAGCTCCAGACTGAGGGCGATTGATGTTTATTTTGTATTTCTTCCAGTTGCGAATAATTGCTCCAACATTTGTCTCCTTCTCACCAAGCTTCTTGCTGATGGTCTTGTAGCCCATTCCAGCCTTGTGCAGGTCTACAATCCTGTCCCTGACATCCTTTGACAGCTCTTTGGTCTTGCCCATGATGGTGAGGTTTGAGTGGAAAAAAAGAGATTCTGTGGACAGGTGTCTTTTATACACATAACGAGTTGTCGTTAGGAGAACCTTCTTAAATTGACAGGACTAATCTGTGTACCACATGAGCACCTACTGTAGCCAGTCTGTGGGAGGCAGAATTATTGTTGGTTGGTAGGAGATCAAATACTTTTACTCTCTGAACTGCAACTCCATTTATAACATTTGTGTTTTTTCTGGATTTTTGGTCGATATTCTGTCTCTATCATTTTAAATACACCTATGATAAAAATTATAGACCCTTCATTTTTTTTGTAAGTGGGCAGACTTACAAAATCTGCAGGGGATCAAATAATTATTTTCCACACTGTATATTGTACATTCACATCAGTCCCTGCCCTCAAGCAGGTTACAATCTAAGGCCCATAACTTACATTCATAGATAGACAGGAGCCAATTAACCTACCAGCATGTCTTTGGAGTGTGGGAGGAAACCCACATAGGCACAGGGAGAACATGCAAACTCCAGGCAGCTAGTGCTGTGGTTGAGATTCGAACCAATGCCCTTAGTGCTGCTAGGCAGAAGTGCTAACCACTAATGCCGCGTACACACGGTCGGACTTTCCGACGTAAAATGTGCGATCGGAGCTTGTTGTCGGAAATTCGGACCGTGTGTGGGCTCCATTGGACAGTTTACATCGGAATTTCCGTCGCACAAAATTTGAGGTCTGGTTCTCAAATTTTCCGACAACAAAATCTGTTGGCGGAAATTCCGATCGTGTGTACACAATTCCGACGCACAACGTGCCACGCATGTTCGGAATCAAGCAGAAGAAGAGCAGAACTGGCTATTGAACTTCATTTTTCTCGGCTCGTCGTACGTGTTGTACGCCACCTCGTTCTTGACGTTCGGAAATTCCGACCAACTTTGTGTGACCGTGTGTATGCAACACAAGTTTGAGCCAACATCCGTCGGAAAAAAATCCATGGATTTTGTTGTCGGAATGTCAGATCAATATCTGATCATGTGTACGGGGCATTAGTCTTTGTTTTATTTATTTAGCAATATTTTATTTTATTGTTTTTTTTTTTTGTTTTCCTTTTTTTAAAGATTATAGACTCCCCTTAGTTATCTAGAGGAGATATACAGTACTTCCAATCCCAACAGAACTTGGTCATAAATGTTAGCAACTAGATTACATTTTATAGGGCGAGGGCCACTGAAAATTGTGAAGGACCTGAACCACCTGGCTCCTAGGATTGATACATCCCTTGTATTATTCTACACAGAGCTAATGCAAATTTTTTTTTCTCCCTCTGAACCCAGGTATCTTCTAGCTCTTGGAGCGCAAAAGGATGTTGTGAACAGTGAAGGGGAGACGCCATCCGAGCTTATAGACTCTGACTGCGAGGAGTTAGTGCAGATCTTCTCGACGAAGAAGGGCGACTGATGAACCCTTACAAATTGACTACCAACCCCAGCAGGGGTGCATTTTTTGACACGTGCTGCCCCCTGGTGGGAGCTGGTTGAGCACACGGACTGCAGAGGTTTCTTCCAGAGCTCTTGCCCAACTTAACCCAACTCAAGCAGGCACATCGTGCCACCTAAGATGGGGGAAGGTGACCCAGCAGCAAGAGCGTGTGTATCAAAGGTCTTCAAAAGTCTTTAATTTAAAAAAAAAAAAAAGCATGCGTGGATTCATTATGGCAGCCACCAGTGAGTGACCCATTCACTGGTATAACTGGGTTGTGACTGTGCAGTCAAGAGGCCCTGTCTGAAAGAGGACAAAAAGTTACCAAGGAAGGGAAAAGTGTAACCCGATTTCCCGAACACGGGGCAATGTCGTTTTGTCTACTAAGGTTTTTTTTTGTTTTTCGGAATGTACATATCTTTATACAAAATTGTGGGTGTACTAAGCAGTGTATTATTTTATAACTCCACATTAACAGAACAGCTTTTGTTAGACAAAAAAAAAAAGCATAAAGGTAAAAAAATATATATTATAAAACAAAAAAAAATTAATATAATTGCTGACAAAAATGGTGCTTTATGTGCATATGGGACACTTATTTTATTTATTTTATTTTATCTATCTATTGGTGGCGACAATTTTCTGCAGTTACTACACACTAGACTGAGAAGTTTCGATGAGGTTCCTTGGTTTTAGGCTAGGTTCGCACCCAAGCTTATCCAGTGTGTTTTCAGATTTGCAGAAACGCACTGCAGTCCATTTAACATGATTTCCTATGGGTCACGTTCACATCTTTTTTTGAAAGGGTCAGGGACTTTTTTTTTTGCCTGCTGTAGGTTGCATTTTTGGTTCAATAGACTTTAAAGAGTAACTCCACTTTTGTTGCGAAAAAAAAAAAACATTCCCCTCTGGGTGATCTATGTACATTGCAAGGATTTTAACAGACTTTGCTTCAGATTCCGACCTTTTGTTATTCTGAAGAAATCCCTGTCTGTGTCCATGTGGTATGGTAATCTAATGGGAGTGGTTTCTAAATGATCAACTAGCTGCTTCACCTGCAGGGCACTAATGAGGAAAGTGGCAGGGTCTGCCGCCCTTCAGACTTGATTTTCTATTGAGAGTATCTCACCAAAAATGACATTTTTGTTGCAGGGGATGCCTGATATCTGACTTGTGTCTTAGTGCAGACTTCTGGGTAAAATCAGTGAGCCAATCACACAAGCAGGAAATGGTGTTTCTGGGGGGGGGGGGGGGGGGCGTTCTGTATACTATCTGTGTACAGAACACCTCCAGGTTGCCATATTGCATTTTACAGGAAATTATAGCACTGCAGATTGAAAAGGAAGGTAATTTTAATAACATTTAATTACAATACGACTTGAGGCGCAATTGTATGTGTTATATTATTATTTTTTTTATTTGTTATTTCTTTTCCCCAAGAAAGTACAGTTACCCTTTAATGGAAACGGAACAAAAATGCGTCAAAAACACGCATAAAAAAAAAACGCATCAACCGCAACCAGCATAAGTGTGAACCAAGCCTTAAAGAATAATTCCAGGCATTGGCATGTTATGCATAGTTACAGTGCCTTTAAAAAGTATTCATACCCCTTGAAATTTTCCACATTTTCTCATGTTACAACCAAAAATGTAAATGTATTTTATTGGGATTTTATGTGATAGACCAACACAAAGTGGCACATAATTGTGAAGTGGAAGGAAAATGATAAATGGTTTTCAACATTTTTTTACAAATAAATATATGAAAAGTGTGGCGTGCATTTGTATTCAGCCCTCTTTACTCTGATACACCTAACTAAAATCTAGTGGAACCAATTGCCTTCAGAAGTCACCTAATTAGTAAATAGAGTCCACCTGTGTGTAATTTAATCTCAGTATGAATACAGCTGTTCTGTGAAGCCCTCAGAGGTTTGTTAAAGAACCTTAGTGAACAAACAGCACCCTGAAGGCCAAGGGACACACCAGACAGGTCAGGGATAAAGTTGTGGAGAAGTTTAAAGCAGGGTTAGGTTATAAAAAAATATCCCAAGCTTTGAACATCTCACGGAGCTCTGTTCAATCCATCATCCGCAAATGGAAAGAGTATGGCACAACTGCAAACCTACCAAGACATGACCGTCCACCTAAACTGACTGGCCGGGCAAGGAGAGCATTAATCAGAGAAGAAGCCAAGATGGTAACTCTGGAGGAGCTCCGGAGATCCACAGCTTAGGTGGGAGAATCTGTCCACAGGACAACTATATATATTCATTCACTCCACAAATCTGGTCTTTATGGAAGAGTGGCAAGAAGAAAGTCATTGTTGAAAGAAAGCTATAAGAAGTCCCATTTGCAGTTTGCGAGAAGCCATGTGGGGGACACAGCAAACATGTACAAGGTGCTCTGGTCAGATGAGACCAAAGTTTAACCTTTTTGGCACACTAACATTGCACATCACCCTGAACACACCATCCCCACTGTGAAACATGGTGGTGGCAGCATCATGTTATGGGGGATGCTTTTCTTCAGCAGGGTCAGAGTTGGCAGGAAGATGGGTGGAGCCAAATACAGGGCAATCTTAGAAGAAAACCTGTTATGCCGCGTACACACGAGCAGACTTTACGGCAGACTTTGCCCGGCGGACGGGATTTCGTCGGACAATTCAATCGTGTGTGGGCTCCAGCAGACTTTGTTTTCTCAAAAGTTGGACGGACTTAGATTTGAAACATGTTTTAAATCTATCCGTCGAACTCGAGTCCGGTCGAAAAGTCAGCTCGTCTGTATGCTAGTTCAACGGACAAAAAGCCACGCTAGGGCAGCTATTGGCTACTGGCTATGAACTTCCTTGTTTTAGTCCGGTCGTACGTCATCACGTACAAATTCGACGGACTTTGGTGGATTGTGTGTAGGCAAGTCCGTTCATTCGGAAAGTCCGTCGAAAAGTCCGCCGAGCAAAGTCTGTCGTAAAGTCCGCTCGTGTGTACGCGGCATTAGAGTCTGCAAAAGACTTGAGACTGGGGCAGAGGTTCACCTTCGCACCACCTAAA
This sequence comes from Aquarana catesbeiana, assembly GCF_042186555.1. Lineage (NCBI taxonomy): Eukaryota > Metazoa > Chordata > Amphibia > Anura > Ranidae > Aquarana > Aquarana catesbeiana. The sequence continues at coordinate 221,170,232 of NC_133335.1, forward strand.
GCATATTCATGTGTTAGAATGACCCATTCAAAGTCCAGACCTAAATCCAATTGAGAATCTGTGGCAAGACTTAAAAAATTGCTGTTCACAGACGCTCCCCATCCAATCTTGAGCTATTTTGCAAAGAAGAATGGGCAAAAATGTCCCTCTCTAGATGTACAAAGCTGGTAGAGACATCCCCAAAAAGACTTGCAGCTGTAATTGCAGTGAAAGGCGGTTCTACAAAGTATTGACTCCGGGGGGCGCCATACAAATGTACCCCCCTCATATATTTATTTGTAAAAAATTTTGAAAACCATTTATCATTTTCCTTCAACTTCCCAATTATGAGCCACTTTGTGTTGGTCTATCACATAAAATCCCAATAAAATACATCTACATTTTTGGTTGCAACATGATAATATATATATATATATATATATATATATATATATATATATATATATATATATATATATATATATCACATGGTGATACCTGGAATTATTCTTTACTATATTTTGTTTTCACAAATCATAGTAGTTGTTTCCTACCGCTTGTTCTCTTTTCTTTTCTTTTTTTTTTTTTTTTGCCGTGACAGTGTAAGAAAAAAGTTGTACAAATGTGAACTTGTGGCATCTCCAAAACTAATAAACTAACAGGATCCCCACAAACCAGGTAATAAAAGGTGCTTGCTAATACCTTTAAATGTGTCCAATGCTTCTTTTGTGTTCAAAGGGTGCCCCAAAACTGAAGACACTGTGAGTGCAGTCACCAAGTCACTATGTACTTACAGTGCAATGGTGCAGACAGCAGCGTTGACGTCATGTCTGCATCTTTGATGGACACCCAACGCTAGAGAAAGGGAGAAGCAGAGGAAGAACCCACCTGTCATGATTGTCCTAAAGGCATCTGAAAAAGGAAAAAAAAAAAATAGAAAGATATAAAGCAAATTTTTTTTACCAGGGGCCCTTTGTGGTTGGTCAATTGTAGGCAGAGCCCCAAGATGGACTTTAATATTGCCTGCTTTAACCACTTGCAGAACGGAAGATTTCCCCCCTTAATGACCAGGCCATTTTTTGCGATACGGCACTGCGTCGCTTTAACTGACAATTGCGCGGTCGTGCGACGTTGTACCCAAACAAAATTGACGTCCTTTTTTTCCCACAAATAGAGCTTTCTTTTGGTGGCATTTGATCTTTTTTACTTTTTGCTATAATAAATATCCAAAAAAAAGTAAAAAAAAAAAAAAAAATCTTCAGTTTAGGCCAATATGTATTCTTCTACTTTTTTTTAAATTTTTTTACCAAAAATATCTCAATAAGCATATATTGATTGGTTTGTGCAAAAGTTATAGTGTCTACAAAATAGGGAATAGATTTTTATTTTTTTTACTAGTAATGGTGGTGATCTGCGGTTTTTAACGGGACTGCGACATTGCGGCGGACAGATCAGATGCTCTTAACACTTTTTAGGGACCATTGACATTTATACAGCGATCAGTGCTATAAAAATGCACTGGTTACTATGTAAATGTCACTGGCAGGGAAGGGGTTAACATTAGGGGCAATCAAAGGGTTAAATGTGTTCCCTGGGAGGTGTTTCTAACTGTGGGGGGGGTGGGGGTGGGACTGACTGGAGGAGGAGAAAGATCGCTGTTCCTGATCACAAGGGACAGCAGATATCTCTCTCCTTCCTTGTCAGAACAGGGGACATCGCGGCCGCCGGCCACGCGCATCGGGTCCCCTCTGCAGCAGCTGAAAGTCAACGGGAGGGAGAAGAGAAGGAGCACATAGGGGATTTGTTCCAGTAATTGCCAACCCCACCATGTAGATCACCCTCCCTGCCCACATCCACTTGAACCTGCTCCATGGGCCCCCCTACTGCCCCAGGCCCCATACAAGAGGATCAGTGGTACCCCCTTATCCACCGCCCTGGGCTTAGTCGACACTGAAGACCGAGGGGCTAAAAAAACCCAACTGGTTAATCCACATTTTACTGCCCACCTTCAAATTTACATGGCAGCTGGCGGCGCGAGTTCACATTTCTGCTGATGTGATGCTTGGCTTCGTAGTGCAGCAATTTTAACCCAGCGTATCGAGTTTAGACCGGACCGCAAACACTTGCCAAACACAGCTATGGTGGTTGCGGCGCAGTAGTCCAAAAATAAAACCTCCATTGGGATAGCATTTTTCCCCTGGTGATTGGTATAAAAAAAAACAAGCATTCAGGAGGTGGCAGTATTGGTTCTTGAATACCTGTACAGTCTCTCAACCGCAGTCGGAAAAGTGATCCACCGCCAAACGCTGTCTAGAGGGCGGTAAAGTCTGCTGTCTGTGTGAAGGAAGCCTTAAAAGTACAGTGAAACCTCGGATTGTGAGTAACGCAGTTTAAGAGCGTTTGCGCAATATGAGCTATTTTTTAAGAAAAAATCCTGACTCGACTTGCGAGCGTTCTCTCGCAAGACGAGCAGGATTCAAGCCGCTGGAGTGTGCAGTACCGCATTTGGCCAGAGGTGAGGGGGGCGCTGGTGACGCTCGGAGACACTCGGTTCCTGAGCGTCTCTGGCGCCCCCGCACCTCTGGCCCAATGCGGTACTGCACACCGGCGCCCCCGCACCTCTGGGCAAATGCGGTACTGCACACACCGGTGCCCCCGCACCTCTGGCCACATACATTACTGCATACACTAGCAGTGACACTGGAATGAATTATCTGAGTTTGCATTGATTCCTATGGGGAAACTCGCTTTGATATGCGAGTTCTTTGGATTACAACCATTCTTCTGGAACGGATTATGCTCGTAATCCAAGGTACTACTGTACATACCATAAGACACATTTGAATATATGTAAAAGTATGCTTTGAAATACATTAAATAATTTTATGTGATACGTACTGTTGTAAATTGCTTTTATGTGAAGAGTAACAATGTAACAGGATCACAGCAGGTGTAACATTGTAATACATCCAGTATGTTTCTGATCTTCCTCCTGGACGTCTATTGTAATAAAATGCTGTTCTGAACATGAAGAGGAGTTTTTTTTTTTTTTATATTTGTATTTCAGTTAACAAGATGGCTCTCCTGCCTTCCCTGTGTATTCACCCAAAGGTCCTATAAAAAGAAAGAAAATAAAAAATCTGCGACTAAGCCCTGGTTCACACTGCTGCAACTTCTCATGCGACTTGCTGGGCGACAGTCTCATGACAGGTCAAAACACATTTGTTTCAATGGGTGCCGTCTTAATTGCTGCACCTCCTCGCAGCGGCAAAAAAAAAAAAGTTCCTGCACTAGTTTTCTGCGTCTTAGGTGCGATATGAGTGCCATAGACGGCAATGTTAAAAATCACAAAAAGTTGCAAGGAAGTCGTTTCTTCGGCTTCGACTTCAAAGGGTTTTGTAAGTTCAATAATATGTGTCACACTCTGTATTGTTATCATTGGCCAAAGTCGCAAAACATCAAAAGGCGCATGTAAGTCACATTAAGGCTCATTTCACACCTATGCAGTTTGCTTTTGATCCGTTTCCGCAGTGCTTTTTTTGCTGTGCGTTTTTGCACACACGTTCTTTGCTGCAGTTTTCACGCGTTTTTTTTTAATGCATTTTTTTTCTTTTTATTTGGCCAATTTTCTGATTAAAAAATGCAAAACGCAAAAAAAGCGTCAAATGCGCCAAAAACACACTACATGCTTTTCTGCAGCGTCTCCGTTGATGTCTATTGAACCAAAAAGCACCGTTTTAAAAAAAAAGTCCCTGACCCTTTCCAAAAACGCAGCAGCATAGATTTGAACGTGTCCCATAGGAAAGCATTTTAAATAGACTGTAGTGCGTTTTTTTGCAAAAAAGGACCAAAAAGGGCATAGGTGTGAACCGGAGCTTAAGAAGTACAGCCAAAGCTTGTTTGGCTGTACTTCTCCTATAGATCACAGGGGGGTGCAGTTCCTTCTCCCTTTTCCAGCAGACTGTTGGCTGACATCACAGAGGCTCCGCCCATAACCCTGGACCGGGACCTGGCTTAGCCTCTCAGCGAGCTGCTGGGAGCCTGAGCCGGCCGCTCCCGCCCCCTCAGACTAATACTGTATCCACCAAGATAAAGTATGGTTAAAAAAATAATAATTAAATCCCATACTCCTCTTTTAAAGTTGCATTAAGTCGCAATACAAAGCAATACAAAGTCTCACTGGAAGTTCCACGACTTTGGGGATCACAGCAGTATGAACCGAGCCTAAAGCGTATCTAAATCAAAATGAAAAAAAAAAACAAAAAAACTGAATCTATTGCAGTTTACTAGTCCTTAACCACTTGCTTACTGGGCACTTAAACCCCCTTCCTACCCAGACCAATTTTCAGCTTTCAGTGCTGTCACACTTTGAATGACAATTGCGCGGTCATGCTACACTGTACCCATATGAAATGTTTATCATTTTTTCACACAAATGGAGCTTTCTTTTAGTGGTATTTAATCACAGCTGGGTTTTTTTTTTTTTTTTTTGCTAAACAAACAAAAAAAGACAGAAATTAAAAAAAAAAAAAAAAAAGTTTCATATTTTGTTATAAAATTTTGCAAACAGGTAATTTTTCTCCTTCATTGATATTCGCTGATGAGGCTGCACTGATGGGCACAGATAAGGCGACACTGATGGGCACAGATAAGACGGCACTGATGGGTCCTGATGGGTGGCACTGATGGGCAGCACTGGTGATGAGGCAATGATTGGTAACATTTATAGGTGGCACTGATAGGTGACACTGTGGGCACTGATAGGTGGCGCTGGTGGGCACTGGTAGGTGGCGCTGGTGGGCACTGGTAGGTGGCACAGATCGGGACTGATGTCCCTCTCACAGCCGCCAGTGATCGGCTTTTTTTTTTCTGTTTACATCACATGATCAGCTGTCATTGGCTGACAGCTGATCACGTGGTAAGGGGTCGGGGTCGGCGTCGACCTCTTACTCCGATCTGTGATCAGCCGAGTCTCATAGACTTGCTGATACCCAAGCGCGCTGCGGGGGGCACGCAGGCCGCTCGAGCATAGACGTCCTCCCGGCAAATTAGGTCCGCACTGTAGCCGTCTTTTGGCTATATTGCGAACGGGAGGTGGGTAAATATGGTGGATGCATTTGTGGGGGTTTTTTTTAGGCTTTTTCCCCTTTATTTTCACCTGGTGATCCTGCCAGAAAGTCTGGCATTTTTCGTTTTTTTTTATTAATCAACCGCTTGCTGACCCACCACAGCACACTTACTGTGACAGGTCGGCTCGTACCAGCACAATCACGTACCTATACGTCGTGGCTTTCCTCCGGGTCCACCGCTCATGCGCGTGCGCACCCACCCGGAAGCTTTAGTCGCTATTCACTGCTGCATAAGGCGATCAGCGGTTCCTGGCCCGTTGATCGACTGAGCCAATGACAGAACAGAGCCTTGTGTTGGTAAACCACACAGGGCTCTCTACAGACAGCAGCCATGTGCATTTTTTTCTCCTGCAGCCACACGCAGAAGTATGAATCTAGTGTAAATCCTTGCCTATGTTCCAGTTGAAGTTGGTGCCGTGACTGCTGCCCCAGGTTTCCTCTTCCAGGGTGGCTCCATTCTCTTGCAGCATCCTACAGAGCCACTCCTGCATGCAGGGACTAGAGCTACAGTACATCTCCTTACTAGGGTTTAGACATGTGCAGAACGAAAAAATTTGTTTTGTTTCGAATCGTTATTTTCATAAATTCGTTTAGTTAAATTTGTGTTCGGAATTCATTTCGTTTATTTGTTTTCAAATCGATTCGAAGAGTTTTCCAATTTCCAAAAATAATATAAATAAAGGACTAGAATAGAAAAAAAAAATCCTATTCCTCTATTTTCGATTCTATTTTATATCCTTTTGGAAATTGGAAAACTATTCGAATTCGAAAAGTTTTCTAATTCAAATACGAAACCGATTCGAAAAGTTTTCGAATTTGAAAATGATTCGGATTCGTTTAAATTCGGTACTATTCTAATTCGGAAATTCGGATACATCCGAATAACAAAAATGAGTCACAATTTTAATTCGGAACGAAACGAACCGCACATGTCTACTAGGGTTTCCATCTCATTCCATTAAAACTGAACACATATTATGCCCTGTACACACTGTCGGATTTTCCGACGGAAAATGTGCGATTGGAGCGTGTTGTCGGAAATTCCGACTGTGTGTGGGCTCCATCGGACTTTTTCCATCGGATTTTCCGACACACAAAGTTTGAGAGCAGGATATAAAATTTTCCGACAACAAAATCCGTTGTCGGTATTTCTGATCGTGTGTACACAAATCCGACGCACAAAGTGCCACGCATGCTCAGAATAAATAAAGAGATGAAAGCTATTGGCCACTGCCCCGTTTATAGTCCCGACGTAAGTGTTTTACGTTACCGCGTTCAGAATGATCAGATTTTCCGACAACTTTGTGTGACCATGTGTATGCAAGACAAGTTTGAGCAAACATCCGTCGGAAGAAATCCTAGGATTTTGTTGTCCGACCGTGTGTACGGGGCATAAGACAAGTTCTGTGGCTGATTAAGGTGGTAACCAAATTCACTTAGTGCCTTACCTGCATTACATTAGCCCCAGAACCTGTGTAATTAATATATGTTCAGTTTTAAAGGGATGAGGTGGCAACCCTACAGTACTTACACTGTGTGCATCAATAGAAACACACAGCCCCATAGCCTATAATGGCAAGGAACTGACCTGCTCCTCCATCCTTCTCCCCCCCCCCTCCCTTCTCCAAGCTAACAGACTGACTACATACCTATCAACATTTTGAGATGGGAATGAGGGACACCTACTACCAAATGTATGTAGACATAAGACACGCCCCTTGCCACACCCCCTTAAAAAGGAGATTTAACCAAAAAAAAAAAAAGGTTAATTAAATCCACAACTGCCCTGCTCCTCCATCCTTCTCCTCCCCCTCCCTTCTCCAAGCTAACAGACTGACTACACACCTCCCAACATTTTGAGATGGGAATGAGGGACACCTACTACCAAACGTATGTAGACATAGGACACGCCCCTTGCCACACCCCCTTAAAGTGGTGTTCCGGCCGAAATTATACTTTTTAAATAAAAATACCCCTATAATACACAAGCTTAATGTATTCTAGTAAAGTTAGTCTGTAAACTAAGGTCTGTTTTGTTAGTTTATAGCAGTAGTTTGTTATTTTATAAATTTACAGCAGGCCGTGGCCATCTTAAGTGTGGGCATCGGAAGCCAGACTGTATTTCTTCCTGGATCTCATCCTTGCAGATCTCGCACATGCTCAGTCTAGCACAAGCAGTGTAATAGGTTTCAGGTCAGGTTTCCATAGCAATGGCAGTGTCAGAGGAAGTTGCCGCCCCTTCGCAGAAGGCATTGCAAACAGGAAATGATGCGATGGGCCGCGGCCAGGGAGGAGGAAGTGAAAAATGAATACAGCAGATATACAGTAGGTGCCGAGAAAAAAAAAATAAAAAATATCCAATTCGTTTACAGTGCACAGTTAAGTGAGGGATGCTGAAGAGTTGTAAAAGTGGGTGGAACTCCACTTTAAAAAGGAGAATTAACCAAAAAAAAACAAAAGAAATACCACTACTATTCCTTTATATTGGCTTTTAAAATTTACAAATGCAGCAATTTAGAAATCAGATGAAAGGTTTAGCACTGGGAAACACTTATTGAAAGATAAAAAGTGCATTTTATATACAACTATATAGATCAGACCAAAATGAGGGGCAAATAAGGAGGAAAGAGGGACAGTCCCTCGAAATCAGTGACAGTTGGGAGCTATGTGACTACACTGTCCATGGTTAGCCCTTTTCTGTGAAGACTGGAAGTTCAGGGAAGCAGCACTGAGAGTGCAGAAGCCAGCAACATTGAAAGTTGGAAATGGCGACTGGTGGGGTAAGAATTTAAATTTTTTACTGGTGAATGTTTATTTTATTGTGCTCAATGAGTTAAATAAAAAAAAAGAAAACGCCCAGCTGCTTGTAATCTCCCTGGGGGAGCATGCAATAGATGATTATACCAGGGAGTTGTCACCCCATAACAGGAAGTGCCTGAAATTCCCTTCTGACGATGGCCAAGAGAGCCCCGTGTTCTGCCGAGAAAGTTCCGCTCGGCGTATAAGTTCCCCCCTCTACTGTGCCTGCGCAGTAGGTATCGGCGGAAATAGCCGAAGCAGAACAGCTGAAAATCAGCTGTACACGGCGCCTGTAAGAGGGCCCCTCGCGGGCTCGCTTCACTCGCCACGCTTCGGGCACGGCCTCGCTGTGCTCGGCACTTTTAGATTCCCCCTCTAGGTCCACTTGGATGGTGGGGAAGGAACCTGGACCCAGAGCGCAGGCGCCGTGTACAGCTGATTGAAGCATTTGAGCTTCGGCTATCTCCGGCGGCTGAGAGTAGTATGTACTGCGCAAGCGCTGCGCCTGCGCAGTTCAGGGGGGGAACTTATCCGCCGAGGGAACATTCTCGGCAAGACACCGGCATCAGCATCCTGGAGATCTTTGCCTGATCAGGATGTGAGGACTTCCCTGGGACTGGAATCCGTGGGCCGCAGCTGTGTACACTAGAAAGCAATGTAATTAGATCTAACAAGACGAACCCAGGAATGAGACACTCGCTCCTTTGTCTCCCCGCTGCTCCGAGTTATTTGATCCCAGCACAAGGATGAAACGCGGCTACATGTGGGGATCACGCTGGGGTCTGGAGCGAGCGGATTCACAGCTATGTATGGCAGTAAGGTGTGGTAAAATGAGTGTTCATTACTGCAATGGAGGGTAACAAACAGCAAGTGGATAGAGATTCTCAGGGTGCCACAATCAGTACCCAGTCAAGTACCAGGCCCTTTTCTGACATTTGTTGTTTACAAGTTTAAAATGGTATTTTTTGCTAGAAAATTACTTAGAAACCCCAAAAACATTATTTTTATATATATATATATAAATGGGGGGGGGGGGCATTGGTGCTAGTGAGGGGATACTGGTGCTAGTGGGGGGACATTGATGCTAGTGGGGGGGCAATGATGGTAGTCAGGGGAATTAGTTCTAGTGGGGGGGGGACACTGGTGACGGTGAATAGACAATGATGCTGGGGGGGGGGACACTGGTGCTAGTGGGGGTACATTGGTGCTAGTGGGGGGCATTGGTGCTAGTGGGGGGACATTGGTGCTAGTGGGGGGACATTGGTGCTAGTGGGGGGACACTGGTGCTAGTGGGGGGACACTGGTGCTAGTGGGGGGACATTGGTGCTAGTGGGGGGACACTGGTGCTAGTGGGGGGACACTGGTGCTAGTGGGGGGACATTGGTGCTAGTGGGGGGACACTGGTGCTAGTGGGGGGCATTGGTGCTAGTGGGGGGACACTGGTGCTAGTGGGGGGCATTGGTGCTAGTGGGGGGACACTGGTGCTAGTGGGGGGACATTGGTGCTAGTGGGGGACATTGGTGCTAGTGGGGGGACACTGGTGCTAGTGGGGGACATTGGTGCTAGTGGGGGGACACTGGTGCTAGTGGGGGGCATTGGTGCTAGTGGGGGGACACTGGTGCTAGTGGGGGGACATTGGTGCTAGTGGGGGACATTGACGCTAGTGGGGGGACACTGGTGCTAGTGGGGGGACATTGGTGCTAGTGGGGGGACACTGGTGCTAGTGGGGGGACATTGGTGCTAGTGGGGGGACACTGGTGCTAGTGGGGGGACATTGGTGCTAGTGGGAGACATTGGTGCTAGTGGGGGGACACTGGTGCTAGTGGGGGGGACACTGGTGCTAGTGGGGGGACATTGGTGCTAGTGGGGGACATTGATGCTAGTGGGAGGACACTGGTGCTAGTGGGGGACACTGGTGCTAGTGGGGGGACACTGGTGCTAGTGGGGGGACATCGGTGCTAGTGGGGGGACATTGATGCTAGTGGGGGGACATTGGTGCTAGTGAGGGGACATTGGTGCTAGTGGGGGGACATTGGTGCTAGTGGGGGGACACTGGTGCTAATGGGGGGACATTGATGCTAGTGGGGGGACACTGGTGCTAGTAGGGGGACATTGGTGCTAGAGGGGGGACACTGGTGCTAGTGGGGGGACATTGGTGCTAGTGGGGGACATTGACGCTAGTGGGGGGACACTGGTGCTAGTGGGGGGACATTGGTGCTAGTGGGAGGCACTGGTGTTAGTGGGGGGGCACTGGTGCTAGTGGGGGGGCATTGGTGCTAGTGGGAGGACATTGATGCTAGTGGGGGGCATTGGTGCTAGTGGGGGGGCATTGGTGCTAGTCAGGGGGGCATTAATGCTAGTGGGGGGACATTGGTGCTAGTGGGGGGACATTGGTGCTAGTGGGGGGACATTGATGCTAGTGGGGGGACACTGGTGCTAGTGGGGGGCATTGGTGCTAGTGGGGAACATTGATGCTAGTGGGGGGACATTGGTGCTAGTGGGGGGACATTGGTGCTAGTGGGAGGACATTGGTGCTAGTGGGGAACATTGATGCTAGTGGGGGGACATTGGTGCTAGTGGGGGGACATTGGTGCTAGTGGGAGGACATTGATGCTAGTGGGGGGTCATTGGTGCTAGTGGGGAACATTGATGCTAGTCAGGGGGGCATTAGTGCTAGTGGGGGGCATTGGTGCTAGTGGGGGGACATTGGTGCTAGTGGGGAACATTGATGCTAGTGGGGGGACATTGGTGCTAGTGGGGGGACATTGGTGCTAGTGGGAGGACATTGATGCTAGTGGGGGGTCATTGGTGCTAGTGGGGAACATTGATGCTAGTCAGGGGGGCATTAGTGCTAGTGGGGGGCATTGGTGCTAGTGGGGGGACACTGGTGCTAGTGGGGGGTCATTGGTGCTAGTGGGGAACATTGATGCTAGTCAGGGGGGCATTAGTGCTAGTGGGGGGACATTGGTGCTAGTGGGGGGACATTGATGCTAGTGGGGGGACATTGATGCTAGTGGGGGGACACTGGTGCTAGTGGGGGGCATTGGTGCTAGTGGGGAACATTGATGCTAGTGGGGGGACATTGGTGCTAGTGGGGGGACATTGGTGCTAGTGGGGGGACATTGGTGCTAGTGGGGGAACAATGATGTTAGTGGGGGGACATTGGTGCTAGTGGGGGGGACATTGGTGCTAGTGGGAGGACATTGATGCTAGTGGGGGGACACTGGTGCTCGTGGGGGGGACATTGGTGCTAGTGGGGGGGACACTGATGCTAGTGGGGGGGCATTGGTAGTGGTTTAAATTGCTTACCCAGACCACGCTCTGCATCCTAAGTGGTGGCCTTGCTCTTCTCATGTGGGAACCATACTGCTACTGTAGGACAGGAAATCTCTACATCACAGAAGACAACGAGCCATTCAATCACCTGACAGCAGGACACGGACGGGCTGGAGCCACGGACCCGGGATAGTACTGCAATTCTTGGACAGCGCCAAAGAATCTGGGCCTGTTGGAAGGTATGACACCATGTTACACAGAAATGACTTCATCCAATGGGTGGGACTGACCACCAGGCATTATTAGCAGAGCCACTTTATTAGGTACACCTCGCTAGTACTGGGTTGGACCCCCTTTTGCCTTCAGAACTCCCTTCATTCTTGGTGGCATAGATTCAACAAGGTGTTGTAAAAATTCCTCAGAGATTTTGCTCCATAGTGACATGATAGCATCACGCAGTTGCTGCAGATTTGTCAGCTGCACATCCATGATGCCGATCTCCCGTTCCACCACATCCCAAAGGTGTTCTGTTGGATGAGATGTGGTGAGTGTGGAGGCCATTGGAGTACAGGGACCTCATTGTCCAGTGGTGAGATGATTGGAGCTTTGTGGTGCATTATCCTGCTGGAAGGAGCCATCAGAAGATGGGGACACTGTATTCATAAAGGGATGGACATGGTCAGCAACAATACTCAGGGAGGCCGTGGGGTTTAAATGATGTTCAATTGGTACCCAAAGTGTGCCAAGAAAATACCCCCCCCCCCCCAACCATTACACCACCACCGGCCTGAACCGGTGATACAAGGCAGGATGGATCCATGCTTTCATGTTGTTTACACCAAATTCTGACCCCACCATCTGAATGTTGCAGCTGAAATCCAGACTCATCAGACCAGGCAACGTTTTTCCAATCTTCTGTTGTCCAATTTTGGTGATCTGTGAGAATTGTAGCCTCAGTTTCCTGTTCTTAGCTGACGGGAGTGACACCCGGTGTGGTCTTCTGCTGCTGTAGCCCATCTCCTTCAAGGTTGGATGTGTTGTGCATTCAGAGATGGTATTCTGCATACCTTGGATGTAACGAGTGGTTATTTGAGTTACTGTTGCCTTTCTATCATCTGGAACCAGTCTGCCCATTCCCCTCCGACATCAACAAGGCATTTTCCTCCACACAACCTCCGCTCACTGGATATTTTCTCTTTTTCGGACCATTCTCTGTAAATACTAGAGATGGTTGTGCATGAAAATCCCAGCAGATCAGCAGTTTTTGAAATACTCAGTATTGTCTGTCACCAACAACCATGTCACGTTCAATGTCACCTAAATCCCCTTTCCTCCCCATTCTGATGTTTGGTTTGAACTTCAGCAAGTCATCTTCACCACGTCTAGGGAAATGTAGTTCCAAAACATCTGCGGTGTCAAGGTTCACCATTACCGCTCTATAGTATTCCCCTTCACACATTAACCACTTGCCGTCCGCCCACCGTCAAATGTCCGTGGGGCGGCTCTCGTTCTGGGTGGACGTCATACGACGGCCCTCCAGAACGACCGCTCTTGTGTGCCCCCTGGGGGGCGCGCATCATGGCGATCGGTGGTGTGGGGTGTCAGTCTGACACACCGCTACACCGATCTCGGTAAAGAGCCTCTGACGGAGGCTCTTCACTACATGATCAGGCGTGTCCAATCGCGGCTGATCACGATGTAAACAGGAAGAGCCGTTGATCGGCTTTTCCTCACTTGCGTCTGACAGACGTGATTAGAGCCGATCGGCTGCTCTCCTGACAGGGAGAGTCTGTGCTGATTGTTTATCAGCGCAGCCCCCCCCCCTCGGATGCCCACCCAGGACCACCAGGATGCCGCCAGGACCACCGGAATTGGCACCACACTGGGCCACCAGGTATGCCACCCTAGACCACCAGGGAAATGCCAATCAGTGCCCATCCCCAATGACTGACAGTGCCATCACTGATGCCTATCAATGCCATCTATCAGTGCTGCATATCAGTGCCCATCAGTACTGCATATCAGTTCCCCCCATCAGTGCTGCCTATCAGTGCTCATCGTCAGTGCCACCTCATCAGTGCCAAAATTTTATAACAGAAACAAAAGAAAAACTTTTTTTTTTCAAAACTTTTGGTCTTTTTTTATTTGTTTGGCAAAAAATAAAAATCCCAGAGGTGATCAAATACCACCAAAAGAAAGCTCTATTTGTGGGAACAAAATAATAAACATTCTGTTTGGGTGCAGCGTAGCATGACCGCGCAATTGTCATTTAAACAGCGACACCGCTGAAAGCTGAAAACTGGCCTGGGCAGGAAGGGGGTGTAAGTGCCCGGTATTGAGGTAGTTAAAGGTCACGTAAGGAGGTAAGGGGCAGTGTAGCTGGGCCAGCACAGACAGTAATAAGACACTCCCAGGAAGAGGGGAGGGCTATGACATATATGGGAGGAGGGGGCTGTGTAAAGATCTGACTCTTCCTGAAGAGGTCACATATATAGCAAGTTCCATGGAAATCAATTTATAGAAGAAAAACACAGGCAGAAAACAATTCCATTTGTTTGTGCTTTTAACAGCACTTTCTTCAATTTATGACAGAGTATATTTTAATAAAAAGACGTATTCCCTTGTATAAGCTACACATGGATAAAAAATATATATATCCTGACACTTGTGTGTGTCACCAGCAGGGAAATAACATACAAGTGACTCTGGTTGTCACAGTCATCCATCTCCATAGAGATGACTGCCACTATATAACCACGCCCCCTCCCATGCTCCCTCCACGCGTCCTCCCTCGCCAGACGTCGCGACGTTTCCCACGCCGTCTCGCTGGATCGCGCGCGCGCCCCCCCCCAATCATGCACGGCCTCCCGTGGGCGCGCCTGCCTGAGGTGACGTCACTTCCTCTCCGGGCCTGCCAGCTGGGAACCGGAGAAAACAGCAACAGTGGTAAGGCGCCGGAAGTAGCGGCCAGTAAACCGGAAGATGACGGTTGCCTAGTCGCCTGGGATTCCCTAGTGGTGTTCGGTAGTATGTGTGGGCGTGGAAGGGGGGCTGTGTGTGTGTGTATAAAGGCCTTTATTATCTCACTTTCTCAGTGTTTATGGGCCCTGTGTTGGGTAGTGAGCTGTTGCTCCTGGCAACCTGCCACATCATTGTCCCAGGCCTCCCCCAGAGGGGACTCCTGATTGGTTGCTATAGACAGTGTAGCCAAATGGGGTGGGGGGAGAACTGGAGCTGTTGTGTTGCTGATCTCCATAGCAACCACCAGGAGACTCCTGGAGAGATGGAGTCTTAGTTGCTCAGGGCAACCGCATCACGTGTCCTGTAGGTCGGATAACCTTAGAAGGTTGATGGAGGAGAAGAGCCGTCATTTCCAGGATCCGCGCCGGATGTCCAATCTCCTCCCCGGAGACGATTCCGCCTGCGTTGTAACTGTACTGCCTGTCCTCATATTGTACAGCGCTACGCAGACTGTTGGCGCTATATAAATCCTGTATAATAATAATATTTGCTGGATAAAACCGCCCTTATGTTTATTGAAAATCTGGAAGCAGGATGCAAATATTTGCAACTTCTAGGAATGTTTTCAGACTGTTCACTCTCAGGTTGAATTCACACTCGGCGATTTGGAATTGCAGCATTTCTGCCCGCAATTCAGGATCGCGGCCGCACGTTTGGGGGGCCATTTTTCTTATTGTTACTAAACCCAGGAGCCTGCATCCACTGGTCTCCCACAGCCGTGGTTCTCCACCTCCAGTCCTCCAGTCCCCCCCAGCAGGCCATGTTTGCAGGTTTTCCTTTATCTTGCACAGGTTCTTTTAAAGGGGTTGTAAACCCTCGTGGTTTTTCACCTTAATACATTCTATGCATTAAGGTGAAACACCTCCTGTGATGCAGCTGAACCCGGTTTTTCCAGTGACGGGGGATGAGCACACCAGCTCCAGCCAGTGTCTCGGGTCATGACTGTATAGATTGAAAGCAGCGCAGCCATTGGCTCCCTCTGCTGTCAATCAAATCCAATGACGTGGGGGTGGGGTGGGGCTGACAGCTGCTGCGCCCATTGACACAGACCGCAGGACACAGGAGCGTGCCCGCACGAGTGCCCCGCAGGAGAGTGGCTCCCCGACGGGGCACTCGAGAAAGGAGGAGGAGCCAGGAGCGTTGCTGGGGACCCCAGAAGAGGAGGATCAGGGCCACTCTGTGCAAAACCAACTGCACAAAGGAAGTAAGCATGACATGTTTGTTTAACCACTTCAGCCCCGGAAGATTTTATCCCCTTCCTGGCCAGAGCATTTTTTTGCGATTCGGCACTCCGTCGCTTTAGCTGACAATTGCGCGGTCGTGCGACGCTGTACCCAAACAAAATTGACGTCCTGCCCCCCCCACAAATAGAGCTTTCCTTTGGTGGTATTTGATCGCCTCCTGAGATTTTTTATTTTTTTGCGCCATAAACAAAAAAGCCGTCAATTTTGAAAAAAAAAAAAAAGAAATATTTTTTGCTATAATATATATCCCCAAAAAATATATAAACAAAACTAATTTTTACCTCAGTTTAGGCCGATACGTATTCTTCTACATATTTTTGGTAAAAAAAATCGCAATAAGCGTATATTGATTGGTTTGCGCAAAAGTTATAGCGTCTACAAAATAGGGGATAGTTTTATGGCATTTTTATTATTTTTTTCTTACTAGTAATGGCGACGATCTGCACTTTTTATCGGGACTGCGACATTATGGCGGACACATTGGACACTTTTGACACTATTTTGGGAGCATTATCATTTATACAGCAATCAGTGTTATAAAAATGCACTGATTACTGTGTAAATGACACTGGCAGGTAAGGGGTTAAGTATGTCCTAGGGAGTGATTCTAACTGTAGGGGGGATGGGCTCACTACAACATGACAGAGATCACCGCTCCCGATCACAGGGAGCAATGGATCTCTGTCATGTTGCTAGGCAGAACAGGGAAACGCCTTGTGCACCGCAATCGCGGGCTGCCAGCGAACATCGAGTTCTCCGGGGCACACTCCCGCGGCGGACGTGCCCAATAGGCGGCAAATTTAAAGGGCCGTACAGGTACGCCCCTTTGCCTGCCTGTGCCATTCTGCCGACGTTTCTGTGTGCGGCAGTCGGCAAGTGGTTAAAAAAAAACAAACCTTTAGTTATCCTTTTAAATCAGAGTCAATGACTTGCTACTTTGGACAGCTATTTTATTCTAAGAGATATTCCCAAAACATGGCCTGCTAGGGGTACTTGAGGACAGGGTTGAGAACCACTGTCCCACAGTACACGGAACATGGAAATGCAATTATTTTAGAAAATATAAACGGCTAAATACCTTTTCTCATCAGCAGTATATAGCAGTCTTGTGACTTCTATCAGCGCCTGGTTAAAGCTTGTAGGAGGATTTTTCATTCTGTACTGACCATCCTATTAAGATATAGGACCCCTGACCCTCTGTCTGGACAGTGCTGATTGGCTTTGTGCTGATCACATGCACTTTCTAGCAAGACACACCAAATTTAGCATGTGCAGACTGTCCCCTGGCTCTGTATTATCAGGAAATACCGTATTTATCAGTGTATAACAAGCACTTTTTCACCCTAAAAATGATGTGTGCATGTTGTATGCCAGGGATATGCAATTAGCGGACCTCCAGCTGTTGCAGAACTACAAATCCCATGAGGCATAGCAAGTCTATGACAGCCACAAGCATGACACCCACAGGCAGAGGCATGATGGGTAAGCAACAGCTGGGGGTCCGCTAATTGCAGATCCCTTTTATACGCCGATATTGGGCTGCCTCAGAAGGGAAGGGGGGAGCTAGCGCCGCCGGATTACACAGAGCGGGGGATCTCCCATTTACTCGGCCGCCTCTGTAATGCGAAGTTCCGCCTCCTGGACCAGCTCTTATGATAGACGTCACACGTCCCGGCATTTGGCCATTGTTCTGTCTATCATAGGAGCCGGTCCAGGAGGCGGGACTCTGTATTACATAGGCGGCCGAGTAAATGGGAGATCCCCCGCTCTGTGTAATCCGAAGTCCTGCCTCCTGGACCGGCTCCTATGATAGACAGAACAATGGCCAAATGCCGGGACATGTGACATCTATCATAGGAGTCCGTCCAGGAGGCGGGACTATGTATTACATAGGCGGCCAAGTGAATAGGAGATCCCCCGCTCTGTGTAATCTAATCTCTGTGCAATGGTGAGGCTGCAGATAAGCACTGATCAGGCTGCATTAATGGCCACTGACCCTTATTTTTCTTTGAAGTTCTTCATTAAAAATTTAAGTTTTTTTTCCTGAAACTTCCCTTTTAAAAGAAAGGTGCGTGTTATACGCCGATAAATACGGCATATTGGGGACAGTGGAAGAAGGGGAGGATCAGAGAAGACAGGATCAATCTGCCTTTTTACACAACGCAGAGGATTAACCCTTTAGGTTCCACAGTGAGTATAACAAGCATGCTTATTGCTTATACAGACTGATTTTACTGTTGTGGGTTTAGAAACACTTTAATGGTACCCCAAATATGGTGTGATTGTGCCGCCATTGTCGCACAAAGCTCATTGTCAAAAAAAGTGCACAAGCTTCTTTTGCGCGACCCCATTAGCCCCTATGTGTGGCTCGTAGAATCACTGAGAATCACACACAAAATTGCCTTCGAGTCGGTTCACTCTGGAACGTATGCGTTATTGCTTGTTTCCATGTGGTGTGTTTTTGACAGCCCATTCACACCAGAAACTGAGCATTTTTGCATGTGCAATGATGTGCATTAACACACACTTTTTTTTTTTTTTTTTTACGCATGTTTGCATCTTCTTCTTTGGGCTTTTATGTGTTGCAGTGCATTTAGGGTCTGTTCACACTAGAATACAGTGCAGGAAACCTGTGTTCCAGTGCGATTTCCCGCAGCGCATTCCAATTGCACTGGGCTTGCAATTTGCAGCAGGCGTCAGTGGAAAATTTAAGGCTGGGTTCACATTATTGCGAATTGGATGAGTTTTTCCCCCCACATGCAATTCGCATGTCAGGAGATTATGACTGGCTCCCTATGGAGCCGGTTCACACATCTCCGGAGAGGAGATGCGTTTTCAGGTCCGAATTCAGCCAAAAATTCAGGCTTAAATCAGACCTGAAATGGTGAAAAGGGATGCACCGGACCTCCTGCTGTGAGCCACTCTGTGCTGCGGTGGGTACCCAGCCTAAGTGGTTGTAAAGGCTGAAGGTTTTTTACCTTGATGCATTCTATGCATCAAGGTAAAAACCTTCTGTGTGCAGCCCAATCCGGCTCTGTGCACAGGAGCCTCAGTTTTCCCGGGTCCCCCTCTCCTTATTGGCTGAGACAGAGCAGCGGGAGCCATCGCTGCTGTCAGTCACAGCCAGTGAGGAGGGGGCCGTGCCAAGACATGTTCCGTGTGTCTTTTAAACATACAGAGGTGGCTCAGGAGCGAGCAGGCACGAGTGCCCCCAGAGCAAGCAGCTTGATCTGGGGTCACTCAGCAGAGGGGAGGAGCACCAGCAGGGGACCCGAGAAAAAAAATATCTTGTATGCAGACCATAGGTGTTAAATGCATTAACCTAAGGCCCCTTTCGCACTGGGGCGGGAGGTGCATCGACGGTAAAGCTCCGCTATTTTTACCGTTGTTTTAGCGGCGGTATTCGGCCGCTAGCGCGCGGGGGGGTTTCACCCCCCCCCCCCCCCGCTAGAGGCCGAGAGGGTTAAAAACCACTGCCGGCGGTATAGCTGTGGTGCCTTATTGATTTCAATGGGCAGGAGCGGTGTATACACTCCGCTCCTTCACCGCTCCAAAGATGCTGCTAGCAGGACTTTTTTTTCCCGTCCTGCCAGCGCACCGCTCCAGTGTGAAAGCCCTCGGGGGCTTTCACATTGGAGACAAAGCAGCGGCACTTTCAGGGCGCTTTGCAGGCGCTATTTTTAGCGCTGTAGCGCCTGCAAAGTGCCCCAGTGTGAAAAGGGTCTAAAGGTTTATTCATTTAACAACTATGACAGTCACTGCTCTCTGTGGACTGAGAACTGAGCGATCAGTAGTCATGTGACCTTACTAACTCCTTTACTTTCTGTTCTTTACCTATAATTAAAAAACACCCTTTGTCTGGAGTGCCACCTTAAGGGCTGAAAGCAGTATGACAGCCTTGTTTGCTACAGCATGCAATGACCTGTCTTTCGGGGGTGTAAACTTATAAATTAGTGATGTCACCTCCTAAACTTTTCTCTGGCGCCCTACAATTTTTTTTTTCCCCCACCCCCTAAACCAGCTGCACGCAGTGATATGTCTGATCAGCCCCACACACTCCTCAATGTTTTGGTCTCTTCTTACACAGCCTCTCATACCAGCATGACGTATCTCTAGGTTGTTCTTCCAGGATTTGGCAGGCACAGGCCTCAAGCATTGCAGTTTGGGGACATTTGATATCTCCTCGCCTTCCCACAATGCTGTGTGTATGGATGGGCTGACCAGCTCTTTCTATGCTATGTATGGACTCTGCTAAGTATCTGACTCTCCGTCTCTCTTCTTAGATTCTCCTGTTAGGCTTTCCAGGACAATCGTTTTCCTGGCATTCCGCTGACCAGCAATGACCAGGTGAGAATATTAATGCTTTATGTGAACTGTGTTTCCAGATTATTGTTGGTATTAGTTATTTAACTGCATGTGGTCCGGAGTCTTGGAGGTGATCCAGTGAAGGGGGAATCCTACTTGACTTTCTGACAAGACATTTGAAGAAAGTGCTGTTCATTTATATGCATCGGCGCAGGGAGGAGACCTATAAAGAGAACCTGTCACCCTGAATGGTTAAAGAGACAGCTGGTTGAAAACAAAAGTTGTGGCCTATGGTTGTTGGAATAGACAGTGAAGAGGTGTGTCTAATGTTTTTTTTTTTCTTCCTTTTTTTTTTTTTAATAGCTCTCCGGTGTCCCGTGTAGTTTATAACGGCAAGCGCCCCACAAGCAGCACACGCTCTCCAAGCAGCAGCGAGATATTCACACCAGCTCATGAGGAGAATGTACGTTTCATTTACGAAGGTGAGAAAGCCCATTAGTGGGAACTTGTCACTTTTTACTCTTAAAGTGGTTCTAAAGGCAGGTGTTTTTTTTTAAACTTTTTTTTTTTATTGAAAGAGGTAAATGACAATGACAGTTATCAAATGCGCTTAACATGAGCGAACAAAACATTGCGGTACATCTTACACTGCTAAAATTTCAATGTCTTTACAAGTACACTGCATTTCTCAGCATATTGATCCCGATACACCTGTTATAGAAAACACCATAGAAACACTAAAGTACAATAGCTATTTCTCAAATCTTTGAGTGATTTAGTTACATGTTGGTTACAGTAAGGGCAGAAGAACATTAAGCACCCCACATTTTATTATACTTAGTTGGGCAACCCCTGTGTTCAAATAATGTGTTTTTTCATAGGGTAATATCTGATTCACTAACCAAAGCCATGTATGGATGGAGGTGTGGGCTGGATCCACTTAAGTGCTACAGCTTTACGGGCCATAGAAGTTTTTTTTTTTTTTTTTAATCCTACTGCATTCTATGCATTAGGTTAAAAAACCTTCTGCATGCAGCCCCCCCCCCCCCAATACATACCTGAGCCCGATCTCGATCCAGCGATGTTCACAAGAGCCAAGGCTCTCTCGCTTCTCATTGGCTCAGATGCAGTAGCCTTTGGCTTCCCCCTGATGTCATTTAGAACCAGTGATGAGAAGTGTGGGGCGGGACTGAGCCACGCTCTGTATGTCTTGCATCTATTTCAGCATGGTCAGCTTTCTGGCTGTGCTGGGAGGGAGAACAGCCTGCCTGTCCTCCAATGGCAAAGACCCCCCCGCATCACCAGTCACTGTGAAGATCAGTGTAATTGTAATTTTGTTTCCCCACCCCTATCTCTCTAAGCTGAGAACAGAGGTTTTGTGATCACTTAAAAAAGAAAAAAGTATTTGATATGTGTGTGTACAAACACATTTTAATATTACACAAAGATAACCAGAGTAAATACAAAATGCATTTTTTTTAACCAAAAAAACAGACAGAAAAAAGCGCCTCCGGATCAGGATCAGTTACATTTATTAGATATACAGATATATTTGTCCACTTACATGTGGTTAAGACGAGTTCAGCACAAATATTCCTCAGATAGTGGCGTCTACCCAGTGTTGTCAGCCTGTGGAGAAAGATCCGTCCATAAGAGAGAATGGGGTCCCGTCCAGCAGGATATCCTGATTCAGTCTTTCGGGGCTGAAACTGAGGCTTGGCTCTGGTCAGCTTTGGAACACAGGCATCGGGCGCGGTGACGTCACTAGCAGTGCGACGACGTTTCGACGCATGCGCACTGTGCTCAACAGGCGCGCGCCTTCCTCAAGTTTTTTTTAACCACTTCTGGACCGGAAGACATTTTGGACAATTTCATGCTCCCAACTTTGTGGGACAGTTTGGGGATGGCCCCTTCTTGTTCCAACATCAATGCCCACCAGTGCACAAAGCAAGGTCCATAAAGACATGGATGAGTGAGTTTGGGGTGAAGGAACTTGACTGGTCTGTACAGAGACCTGACCTCAACCCGATAGAACACCTTTGGGATTATTTAAAGCGGAGACTGTAAGCCAGGCCTTCTTGTACAGTATCAGTGCCTGACCTCACAAATGCGCTTCTGGAAGAATGGTCTAACATTCCCATAGACACACTCCTAAACCTTGTAGACAGACTTCCCCGAAGAGTTGAAGCTGTTCTAGCTGCAAAGGGTGGGCCACCTCAATATTGAACCCTACGAACTAAGACTGGGGTGCCATTAAAGTTTGTGCAAAGGCAGACATCATAAAACTACATATTTTTCCCTGTATGATGATTACCTGTGAACAACAGGCTTAAAACTTGTTACTTTTTTTGTAAAAAAAGAAATGTGCCACTCCTTTGGTTGCTAGTCACTTGGCGTGGCCCCAGGGTAAAATATCTCTGTTTAAGCATACGTGGGCAGTGAACAGTCCTTAAAGCCACTCCAGCAGATCATGTGATCAGTGACTCAGAAATGACCATAACTGTCTCTCTCCATGTAGACAATTTAGGTAATCCTGGATTTGTGCACATGGGACACATCTGATGTGTCTGTATTTGTGGGACTTATTCCACTTGGCTTTGAAACCATTTCCTTGTGTGGGTGAGGCAAAGCAAGTTAATGGGCCTGCTGCATTTGGCAGATTTTCTTTAAAACTGCTGCAAAATGCTCGTTACACCCTGGCTGGCTCAGGAAGTTGCCTCTTTTTGGTTATTATGTGTGAAAGGCTTCAGTGATGACCAGTCACACATTTCTTTATGTTCTCATTCTTCATCAGCATGGCAGAGTGTGGAGCGGGACCTGAGGAACCAAGTGTCTGGCGGGGACCGTGGATTTGTGGAAGAGTATGTGGAGAAGCAACCAAGCAACAACCTGAAATGTAAGTCCTGCTATTTCATGACATCCTAAGTCATATCGTTTTATGTAGCCCAACCTGCATATAGGTAGTTATGTTAGTCCATTTTTAATGTGTGAGCATATAAGTTCAAGGGTACTTGTCTTTAACCACTTCCATAACGGGCATTTTCACCCCCTTCCTGCCCAAGCCAATTTTCAGCTTTCAGCGCTGTCACACTTTGAATGAGAATTGTGCGGTCATGCGACATTGTACCCAAATTAATTTTGATCATTTTTTTCCCCCACAAATAGAGCTTTCTTTTGGTGGTATTTGATCACTTCTGCGGTTTTTATTTGCGCTATAAACAAAAAAAGAGCAACAATATGCATTCTTCTACATATTTTTGGTAAATAGCAATATATTGATTGGATTGGGCAAAAGTTATAGGGTCTACAAAATAGGGGATAGAATTATGGCGTTTTTTATTATTTTATTTTTTTTTTCTTTACTAGTAATGGCGGCGATCTGCGATTTTTATCGTGACTGCGATATAGCGGCGGACATATCGGACACTTTTGACACTATTTTGGGACCAGTGACATTTATACAGAGATCCGTGCTATAAAATGCATTGATTACATTATAAATGTAACTGGCAGGGAAGGGGTTAACACTAGGGGGTGATCAAAGGGTTAACGGTGTGTCCTAGGGAGTGATTCTAACTGTAGGGGGAGGGGACTTACAAAGGGAGGAGACCGATCGGTGTTCCTCTGTAATAGAAACACACAGATCAGTCTCCTCTCACCTGACAGGATGTGGATCTGTGTGTTTACACACACAGATCCACGTTCCTGCTCTGTGACGAGCAATTGCGGGTGCCCGGCGGACATCACGGCCGCCGGGCACGTGCATCGGGTCCCAAGTGATGCGGTGGGTGCGCGCTCTCCGGAATGCAGGGAATCCCAGGATGTTATATGAAGCCTGCCTGAAGGGATGAAGGGTTCCCATGGGCATCATATTACTATAAAGCGGTAAGGAAGTGGTTAAAGAATTATAGGAGCTGATAGTAAAATTTCTCAAGTCGTTTTCCAGGACGGCACCCCGAGAGATGACTGGTCCACTTGACAGGAAACACAATCAACAAATAGGTTAAAACCCCCGCTCCTCCCTGTGCTCCTCAGTTCTTGATTTGTGTTTCCCCACAGCAAAACCGTTTATTTTTTTCCCAAGAAAGACCTGGGGCTGGTGGTCACCCCCTGGGAGCCGGACCACAAGCTTGTGAACCTTTTTAGGTCCGGTAGGATATCTTTCCTTCCTGGGGGGGTCTCCCTTTCTCTCAGGGGGGCAGGAGATTTGGAAGAGACCCCCTGAGTACTGAAGGACCCTGGGTACAGTGGGGTACCCAGTACTTCAGGGACCAATTTCCTGCTCCCTCCCCCTTACCTGACCTTACCTTACCTGTGTGTCCGTTCAATAGGGGAGCTGGCAGTCCGTTCTTTCCCGTGGGGAACACCGGAATCTACAGCAGTGGCTCTCACGGCGTTCCCCCAACTCCTGGAGGCTGTTGCTGGGTCATGCGGGGGCGGCTGGCAGTGAGGAGATGGCGCCAGTCGGCAGTTCTCCTACAGAGGAATGGGAGCCCGGCGCCATCTTTCCAGCATTTGGAAGAGGAATGACGTGGCTTCCTCTCCAGCGCCGGAAATGACGTCGCCGCGTTCCCGCTTCACATCCGGCTTCCATGCCTCAAGAAAATGGCAGCGGCGTTTATAGTCCAGGAGCGGAGGTCTGGCTGACAGAGGAACAGGCGTCCACACCCTTCTCTCGCCGGTCTGGTCAATACCTACCCACTTCAGGACACAAGTGGTGTGGCAGATGGAGCGAGAGAAGAGGCCCGCAGCGGCTACAGCTATGGAGGTGACCACAGGGGGTGAGTCGGTCTAGCTGGCAGGGGTTATGATGGGGTAGGGCACCACAACTCTTACCCCTGTGGGACACAGCTTTGCGCTTATTGTAAGCTACCTTGTGTGTCTTTTTACAAGAGAGGACGCCACAGCCTAGGGGGTTGCCAGCCGTCCTATAAAGACTCCTTCCCGCTCTAAAAGATACAAATACTGTAACGATAAGTTACCCCAGGACCATTCTAAGCCCTTTTGCTACAAATGTATTCACAAGTTGGCAGGGAAATAAACATCTAAGGTCATGGAGGACCTCCTTAGGGCAGTATATACGCCAGAGGAAAAACAGGAACCCGCAGCCCAGGTGTCTGCCAAGGACAGGATGTATAGAGGCTTGGTTAAGCCCCAGGCCAAAGTTCTCCCGGTTCTTTAGGCCCTCAAGGATATCATCCTGAGGGAGTGGAAGGAACCTGAAAGAAAGCTTTTGACGTTTAAAATGTGGAAACGTAGGTAAAATAAATAATATGCTGTGCTATCCCCTTATTAATTCACTGAACCTGCAGCAAAATTATAAAAAAAATACCAAAAATAAACTATAATAATATCTGTGAAAAAAAGCACCAATGTTGACTGGGATAATGTGTAAGCATCCGCTAATACCATGCAGCTTCCCACATCATATATCATAAATAGATCATAAATCCATATATATAACATATAAAGTGACATATATGATAACACAAAAGTGATCCATAAAGTCCTTGACACTCTGACCATAAAGGGTCAGTTTTGATATAGTATAGTCCTCAAAAACTTGATAGGTGACTGAAAATAACAATCTTTTGTGGTGATTTCACTCAGGTGCACCAAGGTAGTTGCCGCTCACCTCCAGAGCATGTGACCTCAAAATCAAGTTTGGTCAATACACGCTTGTGAATCACTTTAAAGGATTCCAGGTTAGGTTGCAGGGTCCCAAAACTGCTCAATAGCCCAATGATGTTGGCTCCTCACATATAAATAGCAAAAAGAAACTCCATAGTGTAATATAGTTAAAACAATTTTATTTACGCAAACACAACCCTAGTTTAGGGTACTCACATGGGTCTGATGCGTCAGTGCACCGCTCTGTAATATGCCTTAAAAACACCCAGCTGCAGATGAGATTGTGTGCTCCTACTCCTTCCGACAGACCAGCTATCTCCTGCACCGTCCAGTCCCCTTCACTACGCGTGTCGATACAAGGGAAGTGACGTATCTTCATCAGGGGGATGGAAACGTAGGTGTCCCTTTTTTAAGGGGGAAGAAGAAGAGAGGTTCTTTAAAACACCTAGACTAGATGCTTCCCTTGCGCAGGTGTCCAAGCAGTCTGACCTCTCTTTTGAGGATGCAGGCAACATCAGAAACCAGATGGACCGACGATCCGAGATCCTGTTGCACAGGGCCTGGGAAGCCAATGCAGCGGCTATGAGTCCTGCATTGGCTTCGGCTTGTGTGACAAGGAACGCAGACATGTGGGTCGCCAAACTAATGGATCATGTGTCACGAACCTCCAAATCCAAACAGGTATTGGACTCTTTAGAGGTGATAAGTAGAGCAGTAGTCTACCTGGCAGACGCTGCAGTCGAGACAGTGCATAAAACTGCCAAGACTGGTGCCCTGTTAAATTCTGCAAGAAGAGCCTTGTGGGTTAAGACCTAGGATGGGGACAACTCTTCTAAGACTCGGTTGTGTGGCCTTCCATTTGAGGGTTCCCTGCTTTTTGGCAAAGGGGTTGGATCAGGCCCTTTCTAGGTCTACAAAGAAGGGCAAGAAATTTCCCATTAAACCTAAGGACAGGGGAAATTTTTTTTGAGGCCCCCTTGCTTAAAACCGGTTTGGAGATAGAAAGGGTAAACATTAACAAGCGTTGGGGTATCGGAAAAGGCAAGCAGAAGGGAGGTCTCGACAAGGACACTAAGTGAATGAAGGGTAGGGGGAAGACTTTCCCACTTCCTCTCTGTGGGAAAGGATTACTCAGAGCCCCCACATCCTCCAGATTGTAAGAGATGGCTACAGGCTGGAGTTTCTCTACTCTCCTCTCCAAAGTTTCCTTTTAAACCACTTTCCCAAGGATCTTCTCAAGGCAGCGGGTATCTTGCACAATGTCAGAGAGCTGGCAGAGCAAGGAGTCCTAGTGCCAGTCCCAGCAGGACAATGCAGGCAGGGATTTTACTCACACATCTTCGTAGACACATAATAAATTTAAAGAGGCTAAATGCGTTCCTGCGGTATAAGAGGTTCCGCATGGAAAGCGTTTATACTCTCAGAAAGCACCTTCTCAAGGACGTATTTACGATAACGATAGACTTGAAGGATGCCTATCTCCACGTCCCCATCTTTCCAGAACACCAGGCTTTTCTAAGGTTCGCAATCCCCTTGGAGCAGAGAGTGCAGCACTGGCAGTTCTCTGCCCTACCCTTCGAACTGGCTGCCAGTGCGAGAGTGTTTACAAAGATTCTGGCAGAGGTGGTTGCTTTCCTTCATCTCCAGGGGGGAACCCTGATCCCCCTATCTCAACGACATACTGGTTTACAACCAGAATCAAGATCTTCTTCTCTCCGACCTGGCCAGGGTAGTGAGTACCCTGGATTCTCTGGGTTGGATCATCAGCCAGGAGAAGTCCTCGCGGGTTCCTGCTCAGACCAAGGTCTATCTAGGATTCCTGGTGGATTCAATAGCACAGAAGCTTGTTTTACCCCGGGGGAAGGTAGAGGGCCTCATTTCAGCGGTAGCGTCCCTTCTAGAATTAGGGGAGATCTCCTACAGAGGGATCATGAGAGTTCTTGGACTGATGACATTGTGTATTCCAGTACTTCCATGGGGTCAGCACCATTCTAGGACTCTCCAGCAATTCCTGGTATCCTCCTGGGTCGGAAAAGAGATGAACGCTGGACCACAGGGTTCCTGTTCCAGCAGAGGTAGGGGGGTCTCTACAGTGGTGGCTCTACCCTCAGAGGCTGCAGAAGGGCCACCTTTGGGGTCAACTCCAACCCCTCAGGATAACAATGGATGCAAGCGCCTGGGGTTGGGAGGCCCACTTAGAGGAACTTCGAGCCCAGGGTGCCTGGAACCAGGGTCAGAGGAACGCTTCCTCCAACTTCCGAGAACTCTTGGCGGTCAGAGAGGCCTTAAGGGCCTTCGAAGAAAGAATCAGGGGCCAAGAGGTCCAGATCCTTTCCGACAATGCAACCGCGGTAGCATTCCTGAATCATCAGGGAGGCACCAGGTCTCGCACTCTTCTGATCCTGGCTCTGGAAATCCTCGGGTGGACAGAGCAATGAATTCCCCTCTATTTCAGCTGTACATATAAAGGGGTCATTCAATGTCGAAGTGGACTATCTCAGTCAGCAGCCGATTCACCAGGGGGAGTGGGAATTGAATCCCGATGTGTTCTCCCTTGTGTGCTGGCAGTTTGGCAACCCAGAGTTCGACCTCTTCGCCCGCAGAAGGAACAGAACAGTGAAGAGGTTCTTCTTACTCTCTCGGGAAAGGGATTCATAAGGGATAGACGCACTGCCCCAAGTTTTTTTTTTTTTTTTTTGCAAAATCTTTTTATTAAGTTTTATATTGTCATACAGCGTTGCCCACAAACGGGCCAAACATTACCCACGCAGGGGCATATCCTCTAAAGTGGCAACAGACTGCCCCAAGTTTTGGACTTCCGCTTAGCATATTCCTTTTCCCCCCAAGGATACTGCAGAAACTAAGTCTTTCAGAGGGCAGACTGATTCTGATCGCCCCATGGTGGCCCAAGAGGACCTGGTTCCCTTCCCTGGGAAATTGGTTCATAGCTCCTCCTCAACATCTTCCAGTCTGGCAGGACCTTCTGCTTCAGGGCCCAGTCTGCCACCCAGATCCTGGTTTCGAAAGGGAGAACCTACGAAAAAGGGGGTGTTCTGAGAGAGCAATCGACACACTTCTTTTAAGTAAGAAGCCGGTTACCAGGTGTATTTGCGCAAAAGTCTGGGTAGTCTTCCCATGCTGGTGCCAGGCGAAGGGGACTTCCCAACGAGAGATCCCTGCCATCCTGGACTTTCCCTAGGATGGCGCGGATCAGGGGCTGGCGACCAAGACACTTAGGGTTCAGGTTGCAGCTTTGTCCTGTTTTTTGGACAGGAGATTGGCTCTGGACCTTCTGATTTAAAAGGTTCTTGTCGGTCAGAGATAGACTATCCCCAGTGCAGATGAGCAGATTTCCACCCTGGGACCTTACTTTAGTTTTGGAAGCGCTAACCAGGGCACCGTTTGAACCGTTAGCTCTTATCCCTCTTAAGTTTCTTACCTTTAAAATAGCTTTCCTGCTGGTGGTTACAATGGTCAGGAGGATAAGCGGCATTCAGGTTCTGTCAATAAAAGAGCCCTTTTTAGTATTATTTGATGACAGGGTTGTACTTAGGCAGGACCCTCTGTATCTCCCAAAGGTACCCTCAAAGTTCCACAGAACTCAAGAGATTGTCCTTCCTTCTTTTTGCACCAATCCTCAGAACGAGAGAGAGAGTTCTTTTAATTGTTTAGATGTCAGATGTTGTCTGTGGGCTTATTTAGATAAAGAAAGAGTTTAGAAGGTTCAGACATTTATTAGTTAACTTTTCTGGCCAGAAGAAGGGCCAGCAAGCGTCTAGGGCATATCCATATCAAGATGGATCAAGCAGACTATTTCTTTAGCCTATGATCGGGCTGGTAGGGCACCCCCGAGTGACCTTAAAGCACATTCCACTCGGTCTCTGGCGACCTCTTGGGCAGAAAGGGCCGGAGCATTGGTGGAGCAGCTACATGGACAAGCCAGAGAACCTTACTGAGACATTACAGGGTGGAGTTGCTGTCTCCTCAGGATCTGGCGTTTGGTACAAGCTGTTGTCCCGCCCTAAGGTAGGCCTGAGGTACTTGCTCTTCTCTCAGGGTGCCGTCCTGGAAGATGACTTGAGAAAATGACCAGTTACACTTACTGGTAACCGTGTTTCTGGAAAGTCTTCCAGGACGGCAGGCCTACTTCCCACCCGCCCTTTTTGTTTTTGTATAGAGTTTTGAGGTGTTTCACTCTCGTACACTGGTGTGGGTCAATACTTTTTTCACAACTGAAGAGCACGGGGAGGGGCGGGGGTTTTAACCTCTTTGTTGATTGTGTTTCCTGTCAGGTGGGACCAGTGATCTCTCAGGGTGCTGTCCTGGAAGACTTTCCAGAAACACTGTTACTGGTAAGTGTAACTGGTAATTTTTCTTCCAGCAGCGGTCCAAATCGCATGTTTGTGCGAAGACTCGGATCCTTCAGATCACAGCTCCCCTCTTTTATCACAATCTTGTTTTTTGCATCAGTGTCCTTAGCCCCCCCGTCACATCACAGTTCTTCCTTCACAGTAGTGTTCTCAGCCACCCTTCACATCACCCCCTGCTGCAAATCCTTCACAGTGGTGTCCTTGGTCCCCCCCCCACATTACTGTCCTCGGCCCCCCTATCTTAGCATCCAAGCACCCACTGGTTAACTTAAAGGGTAACTCCACTTTTGTGGAAAAAATAATATAGCATATACAATTGCAACACAATTCATATTGTAATTGAAGGTTATTGAAAATTACCTTTCCTTTTCAATCTGCAGCTCTGTAATTTTCTGTGAAATGTAATATGGCTACCTGGAGGTGTTCTGTACGCAGAACGTCCCCCAGATATGTCATTTCCTGCTTGTATGATTGACTCGCTGATTTTTCCAGAAGTCTGCACTAAGATACAAGTCAGATTTTGGGCACCCCCTGCAACAAAAATTTAATTTTTGGTGAGATACTCCCAATAGAAAATCACACCTAAAGGGATGCAGGCCCAGCAGTTTCCACATTGGAGGCCTGCAGGTGCAGCAGCTGATTGATAATTATGAAACAACTCCCATTATACTGACTTCTGCACATGGGCACAGAAACGCACACATGGATTTCTTCAGAATAACAAAAGGAATCTCCATCAAATTTTGTTACAATACCTACAACAGATCACCCAGAGGGGAATTTTTTTTTTTTTTTCTCAACAAAAGTGGAGTTGCTCTTTAAAAAAAATGAGGTCGGGCAGCTCCTGCCTTCTGTGCGGAACTGTACAGCCTCCTAAAGTCTGCTCTGTGAAAATGACAGCAGTGCCTGGGGGGGAAGAACCGGCTATTAAGTGGCATGACTGCAGCAGTCTTGATGGGGCACTGACTCAGTCCAGATCCAGACCGCGGTCCGCCATTTAGTGATGTCTGATCTTGTTCAGTATTTCCAGAGTCACTAGCCGTCCAAGTATGCAGATCAGAAGTTCTGATTTCTGTTATTAACTATCTGCCCTATTGTTTCAGGTCAGTGACTCAAAGCTTTAGAACCAGCCTGGCAACTAGCATGTTCAAAAAAAAAAGGTCAGCAATGGCAGCCTATCTATTCTTTGACATACAAGAATATTTATACGTTTTTTGTGAGATATCGGAAAACACAACAGGTCCTACAGAAGTGAATCAGTTACATCTAAAAAAGACTGATAATAAAGATGTGTAACCAATAAACACGTGGAGTGGAGAGAATGGAATGGTGTGTCCATTGTATTGTGTGGGATGGCTGAGGTTACAGATGACAGGGGAATATGACAGGCTTGAAAGTGGAGACTTTTTAAGGAGTATTTTCATGTTCAGAGTAGGGCTGGGAGATTTTCTAAAAAAAAACTCTATTCACGATTCGAATTGAGTTTTTTTTTTTTTTTTTCTTTTTTTTTGGACACCGCGCCGGTTCTGGGGAGCTGCGGGCAGGAGTTTTCAGGCGAGGCCACAGCTTCAGCCTAGTCCGCGGCGTCCGGCCTCGCAGACTAGGCCGAAGCAGCAGACTAAGCCTAAAAACTCCTGCCCGCAGCTCCTCAGGACAGGCGCGGTGAAAAAAAAAAATTTAAAAAATCGATTTGCTTAAATTTTGAATCGATTTGACCTCTCAACTCGATTCAAGATTTAAATCGTTTTTTGCCCTAGTTCAGAGATGGTGTAATAAAATCAGAGATGGCTTCTAGTGTAAAGTCAGAGAAGTCCTGCATACAGCTGAGGGATGGCACAGAGTTCTCTTCATGCTGGTACACCCTACAGCCAGGCTCCTCTCTGTGTTTAAATTTTTTGGCATAATGGTTATTAGGCAGTTTGAGCAGATCAGCATCCCTTCCATCTTTCTTACATAAATCTGACCAGTTCATACTGACCATATGATGAAAAAAATTGCACAAGCAGTGGTAACTTTCAGCGACAACCATGTGTCTAAATATTATCCAGAGATACAGCTATCAGCAGTTTTATGTTAATCTTGACTTTTCCTTTAGAATAAATAGCTTGGTCCTGCTGGTTTATGATTATTTTCTTTTAAAAAGTATTCCAGTCCACCCAATACTCACCATGTGTTAAAGTATTTCTAAAGGCTTGAAGTTTAAGTTTATTATTCTAGAAAATCTGTAAGGTGAACTTACACTGGACCCCCTCCGCATCACCCTCCCCCTGCCATAGCTGTCAGACATCGAGTCGCTGATTCACCGGTCCGGGGATTTGAAATCCCAGTGGCTAAATCTCCTATCTGTACCTCCCAACATGTACGGATAGGAGGCCTTCTAATTGGTCAGCGCCATCCATATGACTGTGCTAACCAATCAGAATCCGCCTAGCCCATCCTGTCAGCGCTGGAGGAGAAAAAGCCAGGAGGATTTCAAATCCCCTGACCGGTAAAGAGGCCTCCAGGTGTCTGACAGCGGGGAATTGCGGGACTCCGGTACAGCAGGATCAGGGGTGGGGTGAGGGTCCAGTGTAAGTTCACATTACAGATTTTCTGTAAAGGTGAACTTACCCTTTAAGGTTTCCCCTCCTTCCCCCTCCTTATACTTACCTGGGCACAATCTGTATTCAGTGCTGTGCCTGAGAGCAGCAGCTTTCTCTCTTCTCACAGGACAGAGAGGCAGCAGCGGGAGCCATTGGAAGAGGATGCCAACAGCTAGTATTGTGCAGACTGCAGCCAGGAGACGTGAAAAGAAAGTAAGCTGTAAAAGCAACAAACGACTCAAAGGAGTGAGAGAGAACATTGTGGTGTGCTTTTTAAAGGTTTAAAGCGGAGTTCCACCCAAAAGTGAAACTTCCGCTTTAAGGACTCCTGACGTGCCACATTTGGCATGTCGTCTTTTTTTTTTTTGGGGGGGTGAGGGGGTACCTAGTTTTGACAGGTGCCCAGCTCCCGCCTCTGCTCGGCCTCCTAGGCGACTTGAGCGGAAGTTCTCCTCTCCCCCTTCCTCCCTGCAATCTTCTGGGACACGTCACAGGTCCTGGAAGATTGCTGGCCTTTCAGGTGGTGCATTTTGACTCGCGCATGCGCAGTGCGCACCTGGCTGTGAAGCAGCAAGCTGTCACAG
Source organism: Aquarana catesbeiana (assembly GCF_042186555.1). Classification (NCBI taxonomy): domain Eukaryota; kingdom Metazoa; phylum Chordata; class Amphibia; order Anura; family Ranidae; genus Aquarana; species Aquarana catesbeiana. The sequence continues at coordinate 221,203,152 of NC_133335.1, forward strand.
CCGGGCCACAGTAGTGATCCCAGCGCGGGGGAGAGAAGCGAGGCTTCGGGCGGCCGCATCACTGGTACTTGGGACAGGTAAGCGTGTGTTTATTAAAAGTCAGCAACTACACTTTTTGTAGCTGTTGACTTTAAAAAAAAAAACAAAACATAAAAACAGCTGGAACTCCGCTTTAAGATCTTGATCTTATGATTAAAAAAGGATCATGGTGGCAGAGTTTACTTCTGCTTTAATGGTAGAAACTAATGTGAATGGGATTGTTCTCTTTAAAACACTGTTTTGTATGTTGGTCCTATAAAATTAAGACAAATAGCGAATATTCTCCCATAATAGTGCACAGATGTCAGTTGTAGTTAGGAGAATACATTTGTTATCGCTCTTTCTGGCTTTGCATATGTGTGCATGAAGTTTACCGGATTTCCTTTCTGTTCCCCCATTAGCTTTCAAACCAGTTGATCTTAACGACCTGAAGAGGAGAAGCACACAGGACCCCAAGAAGTCATAATTTTCTTACAGCTGCTCGACTTTTTCCAACTGGCACAATTGGGACTCACCTTCATCCTTTTCCATTTGTTCGTCCATTACTGACAGAACGAATCTTCTTTGAGACTGTACTGTTTGGACTAGGCAGAGTTTTTCTGCGTCACCCCCTCCCCCCCCTTCTTCCTCATCTTCCCTTCCCCAGTAAGAGGAGAAAATGCTTCCCCCTATACCTTAGTTTGTCCTTTTCCCTTCCATCCGTGCATCTAAAGCCCCCAAAAAAACTATTGAAGCTCCCATTTTTAATAATTATTTATCCAACTGAGATTCTGACTTTGAGGGTGGTATTATATATTTATGCGGTAGCTGGGTTCATGCTCAATCCCAGCATCAAAGTTCCATAGGTCAACTAGCTATTAAATGGCTCATCATACCGTGTTCAGCTGTTGTCCTGCAATACCATCCAGACTACTCCTTCTATTAAAGATTAAAACAAAAAAAGCAAGAAGCCTTCCGGTGTACTAAAATTTGGATGACTAACAAAGGGCAGCAAAGCATTGTGAGTATACAGACCGGGCTGTAAAAAAAAAGTGTATCCTGGACAAGAAAGAATACATTTGTTGTTTTATCGAAAATATTTCCTTTTCTTAGATGATGTGAAGAAGCAGCCTGCGTTCAAAGCCTTTATCCCAGTGCCTTGAGCACCGATAGCTTTAAACCAGGGGTCTCAAACTGGCGGCCCTTCAGCTGTTGCGAAGCTACAAGTCCCATGAGGCATTGCAAGGCTGACAGTTACAAGCATGACTCCCACAGGCAGAGGCATGATGGGACTTGTCGTTTCGCAACAGCTGGAAGGCCGCCAGTTTGAGACCCCTGCTTTAAACCCTGAGTGCTCTGATATACAAACCTTGTGTTTTTTTTTTTTTACAAAAGTCACTTGATGGCTTCACCAGCCTTCTGCAACCACGTATTGGTTGTTGAATTAATAGGCAGCCTCATTTCCCAGTAGTGGCAGGAAGAGGTGAGTCAGTCTGCTACCTAAAGCCCCTTTCATGCAGGGCTGACTCTGTTTGGATCATCAAAGGATCTGTCTGCCAATCCCCTGCTGATCAGAGCAGAGCGGGTGGATGACAGGTCCGTGGACGCTCAGTTTATGCAGAGCGGACATGGACCGATGCCGCTCTGCTCTATGGGGGGGGGCGGGTGTAAACTGACTCCCCTGAACTGATCCGGAGGGAGGACAGATCCCCGTCTGTGTTTTCTGTGGACTGGATCATATTGGAGATAGGCAGGTGTAAATGGACACAAGTTTTCTTGTGAAAAAAACAGACACAAGTCCGTTTACACTCGCCAGTCCATAGAGGTGATTTGAGGGTCCGATCAGATCCACCTAAAAAAGTGACAGGTGGACATGATCGGACCCTTTGTGTGAAAGGGGCCTAGGAGTCATTAGAGGAGATTTACAAAAACTGGTGCACACAGAATCTGGTGCAGCTGTGCATAGTAACAGCTTGTTCAATTAAGCTTTGCCACTAAAACCTCGAAGCTGATTAGTTACTTTGCACAGCTGCACCAGTTTTGGTAAATCTCCCCCCAATGTTTGCATATGTACGTGTCATAGGTTTAGGCTTGGTTTACACATATGCGGCTGTGGTTTCAGTACGGCAGTCTGGTGCGGTTTTGTTCACCGGTTCAGTTGCAGATTGTTACCTAAAATCTCACCTGAACCAGACCCAAAATCGCACTGCGGCTGCCCCGCACAGTAAACCAGCTCTATTGAAAGCTAGTCTGATTTGTTAGGTGAATTGGATGCGGTTAACCACTTCCCGCCCGCCGTATAGTAAAATGACGGCGGGTGGGATGCCCTCTTTCTGGGACGAAGTCATATGACAGTCACTCAGAACCGCCTCTTGTGCGGTGGTCACGCCGTGTTCCTAGGACATGGCATGACACCGATCTCCATAAAGAGCTGATGATTTACCCATGTGATCGTCTGTGTCCAATCACAACTGGTCACATGTAAACAAGGAAGTGCAATTTATCAGCTCACACTGACAGTGTGTGGTGAGGAGAGCCTGTCAGCGGCATCTCCTCGCAGGGGACACCCGTACAGGTAATCGGGGCACTGAACATCAGTGCCCTGATTACAGTACAGCCCTAGCAGTGCCCATTAGTGATGCCAGGCAGTGCCGTCCATCCGTGCTGCCTATCGATGCTCATTAGTGCCACCTAATCAGTGTCCTTCAGTGGCACATCAGTGAAGGAGAAAAATTACTTATATACAAAACTTACTGACAGAAACTACGAAAAAAAAATTTCTTTAATTTAACTGTTTTTTGGGGTTTTTTTTTGTTTTTTTGCCAAAAATCCCCCCCAAAAAACCCAGCAGTGATTAAATACCACCAAAAGAAATCTCTACTTGTGTGAAAAAAGTGATGGAAATTTCATATGGGTACAGTGTTGTCTGACTGCACAATTGTCATTCAAAGTGTGACAGCGCTGAAAGCTGAAAATTGGCCTGGGCAGGAAGGGGGTGAAAGTGCCCGGTAGGCAAGTGGTTAAAAATGCATCCTATTCGCATATATGTGAGCCGAGCCTTAGGGTTTCTCAGGGCGCTTGAGATGCCTGGTAGAGGTATGTGCAGGCACCTGAAGCCCAATGTACAAAACTTTTAATACTTGCGTAAAGGAAACCTTCCAATGGAGAATCACAAAGGCTGCCGCTATTACTGAAAATGATAGTTGTCTGGTTGTCATGCTGATGGGTTTTCTTTAATGTTTTCTGGTTCACCGACATAGAACAGGTATAGACCTAGGGAATTCTGAAACACGTTTACAACATGTATGTTTCTGGTCTGTAACTCCAAGTATTGAATCTAGCTACAGCCAAGCAACTAACATTTTCAGCATACAGATTATACAGGGTGTTTCTGTGCCCTATCAACGGGTTATCATATCTCTATTTACTGGAGCAAAACCCACTATAGTGGGAAAGAGCAAGGATTTGGGACTTTGCGATACCACAAAAATGTAAGCGTATACCATAAATGATTAGGGATTGAATGTAAAATAGTAGGAGTCTGCCACCATTGTTTTGGGTCAAAGGACCACATATCCCCTTTAGAACTCCAATTGGTGAGGGGGTCTTAGAAGTATCCTTTTGTACCCTTACTGAAACAAACTGAGGGGCAACATATCTGCTTTTTCTGCTTGTTCCAGAAGCATCCTATATACAATATATTGCTAAAAGTATTGGGACGCCTGCCTTTACACACACATGAACTTTATTGGCATCCCAGTCTTATGCCCCGTACACAGTCGGATTTTCCGACGGAAAATGTGTGATAGGACCTTGTTGTCGGAAATTCTGACCATGTGTAGGCTCCATCACACATTTTCCATCGGATTTTCCGACACACAAAGTTTGAGAGCGGGATATAAAATTTTCCGGCAACAAAATCCGTTGTCGGAAATTCTGATCGTGTGTACACAAATCCGACGGACAAAGTGCCACGCATGCTCAGAATAAATAAAGAGATGAAAGCTATTGGCCACTGCCCCGTTTATAGTCCCGACGTACGTGTTTTACGTCACCGCGTTCAGAATGATCGGATTTTCCGACAACTTTGTGTGACCGTGTGTATGCAAGACAAGTTTGAGCCAACACCCGTCGGAAAAAATCCATGGATTTTGTTGTCAGAATGTCCAAACAAAGTCCGACCGTGTGTACGGGGCATTAGTCCGTAGGGTTCAATATTGACTTGGCCCTCCCTTTGCAGCTATAACAGCTTCAACTCTTCTGGGAAGGCTGTCCCCAAGGTTTAGGAGTGTGTCTATGGGAATGTTTGACCATTCTTCCAAAAGCCCATTTGTGAGGTCAGTCACTGATGTTGGACGAGAAAGCCTAGCTCGCAGACAAAGCAAGGTCCATAAAGACGTGGATGAGCGAGTTTGGGGTGGAGGAACTTGACTGACCTCCACCCGATAGATTACCTTTGGGATGAATTAGAGCGGAGACTGCTAGCCAGGCTTTCTCGTCCAACATCAGTGCCTGACCTCACAAATGCGCTTCTGGAAAAATGGTCAAACATTCCCATAGACACACTCCTAAACCTTGTGGACAGCCTTCCCAGAAGAGTTGAAGCTGTTGTAGCTGCAAAGGGTGGGCCAACTCAATATTGAACCATACGGCCTAAGACTGTGATGCCATTAAAGTTCATGTGTGTGTAAAGGCAGGTGTCCCAATACTTTTGGCAATATAGTGTATGTCCAATCTAACACTCATGTGCTCCTAAAGTTAGATTTGGTGAACCATCAATCAGTGCCTACCCCCTGAGGAAGACTACAGGCCGTTGAAACACATCAAGGTTTCTGCTGATGGTGTACTAACTCATTACCATTGTTTTTTCTTGTATGGACTGGACTTTGTATGTTTTTTAATACTACATGTGTTTTTATTAGTAGTGGTTGCTTTGTTAAACCACATGGTCCCTATTGTCTATAGGACTTATTTTAATGTTGTTCAATAAAATTGTGTAATTTTAGATACAATCCCTCCTCATTAATGGTATATTCTTACATTTTTGTGGTATCTCAAAGTCCCAAATCCTTGCTCTAACAATTTCAGTAGTCCAGCAATGCAACCCTCATGTTTGTTTCATGACAAGTGAACTTTAAAGCCAGATACACCTGATGTATGGGTAGGGCTGTGTCTTAGCCTAAGCCCACAAGGCACTTTGCCAGGGGCAGCAAAAAAGCTGCCCCTGCACGAAAAAAAAGCCCCCTTCCCCTTCCTTCTGGCTCTCGCACACAGGGCCGCTCCCGCACTTTATAGCACTTGGGCTGAATCCCGGAGCCCAGTGCCAGAACAAGTTCTGGCACTGAGCTCTGGTAACTGGCCTGACAGGGGCGTGCTAGTGTGGGTACTCGGGACATCTGCCACCCGAGGTCTTGCATGCGGCGATTGCCTTTCTGTGGCAGTGGACACCTCTCTCCTCACTGACAGCCGCATACAGCTCACTGAGGATCCCCCTCCTCTGCTCCAATGTTCTTGTGTGCACAGCCAGGAAGAGGAGAAGCCACGGAGGAGGGACATGAGTGCACTGCAAGAGTCACGCTTCTGTTTAGAGGCCTGTGCATTGTTTACAGTAGAGGGGGATGGGGGGCAGGTAACACAGATGCACAAATGATGGAGTGATGGGAGGGTAGAGGAAATGTGCTTAGGGGGTGCTTTGGGAGGGGAGAGGAAATGTGCTAGTAGAGGGATCCGAACCCCTCACTAGCACATGTCCACTCCCCTCTCAAAGCACCCCCAGCACATATCCCCTTATCCCCTCTCCCCCAAATCAAAAGAGGCAGTGCCCCTCTCTGTCCTCTTCCCACGGTGTCCTTCTCTGTCCTCTTCCCTTGGTGACAACAAGACGGGTCTTAAACAGGAAGGGGTGGGTCATATTTAAATTAGTTTAGTCAGCCTAGGGCAGCACAAAACCTAAATACACCACTGAACATGGAGTAGTGACCAGGACTTAATGGAAAGAGACACCTTGCCCACATCCCTGTATATAGATACACAATGGGAAATTTCCTCTTGGTGGGACTTTGAAGGGCAGTAGTCTCAAAACAATGTATCAACAAAGTATGGATAATAATTACATGTTTTATTTGTCAAAAGGTTAAAAAAGACATAACAATCGATAAAAGAACAAAGAAAAAACGGATGCTAAGATTCCAATGATGATACAGCAATAATGTAAGACAGATTCACATGATGAATAATAATTTTTCCTTCATTTACATATACCCTTTTGTTTATAAAATGTCTTTAGACAGATTAAGTACCTCACTACCACCCCCTGAAGAAGAGGTCTCAACACTGATAAAACCTCAAAACGCGTCGGGCTCTACTGTACAGCTTCCCTCTTGCTGGAACAGTTTTTGTGGGGATAAGTGTATCTTTGTGAATCTGTCTTACATTATTGCTGTATCATCATCATTGGAATCTTAGCATCCGTTTTTTCTTTGTTCTTTTATCGATTGTTATGTCTTTTTTAACCTTTTGACAAATAAAACATGTAATTATTATCCATACTTTGTTGATACATTGTTTTGAGACTCCTGCCCTTCAAAGTCCCATCAAGAGGAAATTTCCCATTGTGTATCTAAATACACCACTGTGTATTGGGACACTGTTATGAGGACACCTGATGGATGGAGACACTGTGATGGGGGACACCTGATGTAAGGGGAAACAGTGATGGGGGACACCTGATGGATGGGGGCACCTGATAAATGGGGACACTGTGATGAGGACACCTGATGGTGACACTGTAATGAGGAAACCTGATGGATGGGGACACAGTGATGGGGGACATCTGATGGATGGGGACACTGTCATAGGGACATCTGATGTATGGGAACACTGTGATGGGGACACAGTGATGGGGGGACACCTGATGGATGGAGACACTGTTGAGGACACCGGATGTATGGAGACACTGTGATGGGGACACCGGATGGATGGAGACACTGATGGGGACACCTGATGTAAGGGGACACCTGATGGATGGAGACCCTGTGATGGGGACACCTGGTGTATGGGAATACTGTGATAGGGACACCTGATGTAAGAGGACACAGTGATGGGGACACCTGATGTATGGGGACACTGTGATGGGGGATACCTGATGTATGGGAATACTGTGATGGGGACACCTGATGTAAGAGGACACAGTGATGGGGGACACCTGATGTATGGGGACACTGTGATGAGGACACCTGATGTATGGGAACACTGTGATGGGGACATCTGATGTATGCGGACAGTGACACTGTGATGGGGACACCTGAAGGAAGGGGGCACTGTAATGGGGACACCTGATGCAGACTGGTAGAAGCCCCAGTGCATTACTTTGCCCAGGTGCCCATGATGTTATTAAGATGGCACTTGTGCCCCCTTCACACCACAATGGAGCTGAGAGGTGCGGAAAAATGCAGCATCGCTGCTCTGCTACAGTGCATAGAAATGTCATGTAAATGAACAATGAACTTCTCCTCTTTTCTCCCTTTTGGTTTCGTTATGTACATTATAATTATTTATAGAGCATTGAAAATGTTTTGTTATATCTGATAAGTGCAAAATAGACCTGTTGACCCTACCAGTAATCTAGTGAGCGGATATGTAATCGAGAGGATGAGGTGTTCTGTAGTCCCATCCTAGGGTGACAACACTGCCCCTCCATAGATACAGAACTGTAAGCGTTGTCCCTGTAGCACAGGAAATGCGTTACTGGTAGGAGCACCAGGTGAAAAAAAAAAAAAAGAAACAACCCAGTTACCATATCTAAGGGCTGGTTACAGTGGCACTGCAACAAATTCTGTTATAACAAGCACAATATAAACATTTAATGTCCTCATTCTGTTGTCCCAGCTACAGCACATGACAGTATTGATGTGCGTCGCCTCCGGAATGTACTAACCCCGAGCCGGAAGATTGCTCAACCCTTCAGCCAGATCAGCTTGTACTTAAACATAAGCGGGTTGCCTGGCACAAGCAGGGGAAAAAAAAAGTCTCTTGGCATCATTACCCAGTTTGCTAGGAATTCCTAGTACGAAAGTGTGAGCTCATTACTTGATATTGAAATAATGTCAAATAAGAAGGCAAAAATAGACTCTGGGGCTTGTTGACTTGCGCTGCTTACTGATAAAGACTGAACTCAGGAACAAAGTCACAGGTGTTGCCAAGTGCACAGTGCCAATACTTAGCAGTTTAAAAAAAAAAAAAGTGCACACCGGTGTCTTATGGTGGGCATACACTAGACGAATAATCATTAGAAAATCTGTTGTCATTTGGACAGTTTGTTCATCGTCTAGTTAATGGGCACAAATCGAAAATCGGTTGTGACGTTTTTGAGCCGAAAAAAATCGAAGGAAAACTTTGGAAAACTTTGGCTGAACGGACGATAAATTGAAAGGTTAATGTGTTTCTCGCCCGAACAGGCTTATGTGACAAAACGAACGAAAAATGGATTAATTTATGTCAGTTGAATGATTTATCGATAAAATTTCGGTCATTACATGAGGGCAAAATCGTTTGCTCTCACAACCATGTGTTCGTTTTTCGAAAACTCGTTCAAGTGATTTTTCGACAGGTGTATGACATGCAAAACTGTTGTCTTCATTGTCCATTGAGGGACACAGGAATTTTCAGAATTCTCGCACTGTTGGGTTATACTGTCAACTACAAGAGAAATTGACACTGGCAACAAAAAAGCTATTGGCCAGCACAGTATAACCCCGCCCATAACCATCATGCCTCACTTTTTTCTAGTGTTCTCAGTAGAGTGGACATGTTCTCTTAAAGTGATATTAAAAAAAAGTTAAAGTGATATTTTTAAAAATAAAGTGTAATGTGTAATGGTTTTGGTTTTCCCTGCCGGCGCTCCTGGCCCCTCACTCCTGCCAATTACCCCCAGTGTAAACAGCTTGCTATGGGGGCACCCAAGTAGGCTCACTCCCAAGCCACTGCTCTGCGAGTACATTCACACACACAGCCGTGGCGCTGCCTTGCCCCCTCTCTTGTCCTATTGGCTCAATGGCTGTGATTGCCAATGGCTCCCGCTGCTGTTTCAGCCAATGAGGAAGGAGAGTCCCTGGAGAGCCGAGGCTCTTGTGCACATGGCTGGATCGTGATGGGGCTCAGGTAAATATTAGGGGGGCTGCTGCACACAGGTTTTTTTTTTTTACCTTCATGCATATGTAGCAAAGTCTTTAACCTCTTCCAGCCTAATGAGGACCTTCAAGGCCAAAGACAGCTGACATCCTTCAATATGTAGTGGGTTGTAAAGCATAGTGGGTGCAAAGATAGTGAAAGTCATTGGGCGCCAGACACTTCTTGGATGCAAAAGAGGTTTTATTTCTTTTAACAGTCCTTTTTATCTTTTAAAGAGAGAGGGTTAGGGCCAGGACACCCTTAAGTAGTTGCAGTTTTATTTGGCAGACTCTGAGACTGCTATAGGAGGACAGCCGTACAGGGAAACGCCCCAGCACGTGCAGGAATGCTGTCTCCTATGGCATCATTACTTAACAGTTCCTAACACAAAGTTCAACAGTTCTCTCAGACTCACTACAATGTCTACTTGTAGTTCTTCAGCCCCTTGAGCTTCTGGTCTCTCACTGGACTCTCTGATTCATTGACTCTGAATCTCGTGAGCTCCTCAAGGCTTTGTGGTGGTATCTCTCTCAAGCGTCACCCACGCTTCCATGCTTGGCACTCCAGATACTCCTCAAGCTTTACCCCTGCAAACCGGCTCGGTCCCTGGCTTGACACACAAGGCTGCTCTCCAAGCGTCATCAGGCATTCCAAACTGTAAAAAATTAGGGGACAGTAGGGAAGGGGTTAAGAACTGATTTTCCATCATGGTTCATGATAACTAGCTTTATTGACATGGCTGATTTCTGAATTAGGCCTGGTTCACACTGGTGCGACATGCTCCGACTTTGAGAGCACATGTCACATGACATGTAAAAAACAATGATTCCCTTTGAGAGCCGTCTTAACTGGTCCAACTTGTGTTGGCACGCCTTTGGACAAGGTTCCTGTACTACTTTGGTCCAACTTGGGTGAGATTTCAGCCCAAAGAATTGAATGGAAGTCACATCCAAGTCAGATCACCATCTTAAAGCGGTTGTATACCCGCTGTTTTTTTTTTTCTACACCTGCAAGGGAAAAGGCATAATGAGCTAGTATGCACCGCATACTAGCGCATTATGAGATACTTACCTTAGAACGAGACGCCGGCATCTCACCCGGTCCACGCCGAGGGATCTGACATTTCCCCTCGGCGTGTCTTACGGGTATCGCGGCTCTGGCGCTGTGAGTGGCCGGAGCCGCGATGTCATCACTTCTGCGCATGCGTGCGGGAAACTTCTGTCCGGCAAGCTCCGGAGTTTGCCGGGCTGTCTGCCGAGAATCCCCTGTGTGCATGCCCCGCTGCAGTCAGCGGCTCATTGCGAGGGGAATATCTCCTAAACCGTACTTGTGGCATGCGACGTGGGCTCCAAGGTCAAGTGTCAAGGTCAATGTTAACAATGCAAAATCGCAAAAAAAAAAAAAAACGGCGTGGGGTCCACCCCCAATCCATACAGGCTCTTCGGGACTGGTATGGATCTTAAGGGGAAACCCCACCACAAAAAAAAAAACAGTGTGGGGTCCCCCCCAAAATCTATACCAGACTCTTATCTGAGCATGCAGCCCAGCAGGTCAGGAAAGGAGGGGGGACGAGTGAGCACCCCCACTCCTGAACCATACCAGGCCACATGTCCTCAACATGGGGGGGGCGATTTTAATGGGGACAAAGGCCTCTTTCCCCAACCCTGGCCGGTAGTTGTGGGGGTCTGCAGGCATCGGGCTTATCGGAATCTGGAGGCCCCCTTTAAGAAAGGGGGTTCCCGGATCCTAGCCCCCCCCTATGTGAATGAGTATGGGGTACATTGTGCCCCTACTCATTCACCCCCAAAAAAGCAGCAAAGTGTAAAAAAAAAATGCATGAGTTGGTTTTATTAAAAATTAATAATCTCCCCTGTCAATCATGATGTCCACCTCCGCCGCCGACCAGATGAAAAAAAGAAAACGCTGGCTCTCTCCGTTCTGTCAGCTTCCATGTCTGACAGTTCCTATATAACCATGGGGCATGGCCATCAGGTGACAGCACTCGGATACCCCGCCCCCTTGTTACATCATGGACTCGGTCTCTGGGTTAGTGATTTCTACCATGCTACCAGCTGGGAATGTTACATCCAGCAAGGTTTATAATTGGATATGAAAGGCCTTATGTAATTTGGTGTGTGTCTCAGGGCCTCCACCTCAGGAGTTTCTCCATTGGGTGAATCGTCTTCCTTTTTTCCTACAGCTGGGTCTGGACCAGCATTGCTTCTTGGCTCTTCCGGGGCCAGGTTTCTGCCCTATGTCCTTGTTTCAGAGACCACTGGCCTTTCAGTCCTTTATTTAGACCTTATACTGGGAGTCTTCCATGTAGTTCCCCTATATTTGTAGGATCTGAAACTAGCTCTTTCTTCAATCAAAGAGTGCTGTTTGAACCCAGTAGAGACATTTCGCACTTACTGCAAAAGCTGGTATTTCTTGTAGTCCTCAACTCTGTGAGGCAAATATTTGAACTAGCAGTCTTATCATGCAAGAACCCTGTTCTGGTTTTGCAAAGTGACAAGGTGTACACTCATAAACCCGCGCTATGTACCTACTTTTCATACAGATAATATACTGGATCAGAATGTAATCTAAGATATAAGTTATATAAATACAGCGCTCGGCCAAACTATAAAAAATTCCAGCAAAGTAAAGAAAACAAAATTATGTATATAAATGAATAAAGAATTATATATACAGTGCTAATTATGTGCTCAATACTATATATACAAAAATACCCTTAGTTTATACATAAAACCACATGATTTTACTGTATATGAAACATCAAACCAATATAACAAGTCCAAAAAATTGTGTAAAAGTCCCAAATAAAGTGCATTATGCATAAAAAAAAAGTACCTTAGCGTACCATGTGCTTTACAACCACTGTTGTACTTACCACTTTAAGCCTTCATTCACTGTGTGCAACCTCCACCTTCACAAACCACTTACCATTTTTAATGCTCTTGTTTTTTTTTCGTGGCCAATTTGTTGTTGGGCAGATAAAAAAACGCAAAACACCTAGTCACAGCAAAAAAACGCACTACATGCTTTTCTGCAGCTTCTCCATTGAAGTCTATTGAACCAAAAACACACCATTTTGCGTTAAAGTCCCTAACCCTTTCCAAAAACACAGCAGTTAAAAAAAAAAAAAAGCATAGATGTGAACGTGTCTCATAGGAAACCATGTTAAATGGACTGTAGTGCAGGCCAGTCAAGTTCCTCCACCCCAAACTCACTCATCCATGTCTTTATGGACCTTGCTTTGTACACTGGTGCGCAGTCATGTGGGAACAGGAAGGGGCCATCCCCAAACTGTTCCCACAAAGTTGGGAGCATGAAATTGTCTAAAATGTCTTGGTATGCTGATGCCTTAAGAGTTCCCTTCACTGGAACTAAGGGACCAAACCCAAACCCTGAAAAAAAAACCCACACCAGTGGACAAAGCAAGGTCATTACAGACATGTATGAGCGAGTTTGGGGTGGAGGAACTTGACAGTCCTGACCTCAACCTGATAGAACACGTTTGGGATGAATTAGAGCGGAGACTACAAGCCAGGCCTTCCCGTCCACATCAAGGCCTGACCTCACAAATGTGCTTCTGTAAGAATGGCCAAACATTCCCATAGACACACTCTTAAACCTTGTGGACAGCCTTCCCAGAAGAGTTGAAGTGGTTATAGCTGCAAAGGGTGGGCCAACTCAACATTGAACCCTACGGACTAAGACTGGGATACCATTAAAGTTCACGTGCGTGTCCCAATTCTTTTGGCAATATAGTGTACCTACCTAGCAGATCCAGCATTGTCCTGCTGTGATCGACCGTGCCACTTTTCACAAGCCAGGTCCTGCACTGTCATCTTTGTTCCAGACGTCGTGTTCTAGGTGCCTCTAGCTGGTCCAGACAGCCAAGCCCCCTGATGATGCGTGCCAGGCCCGCTCTCCTCCAGCCACTGTGATTGGAAAGTGAGGCACCCTGGGATATGTGACATACATATCCCAGAAGGCTTCAGAGTATTGAAGACGTCATTGTCGCTTAGGTGCGAATGGCAGCTAGGGGGCGGACGGACAACATTTTTTGTAGAAAATGGTAAACGAAAGGGGGGGAAAAAATTGGGGAAGGGGAGCATCAGTGGTGAAAGTCTACTTTGAGGCACCCAAAAATATTATTATTATACAGGATTTATATAGCGCCAACAGTTTATGTAGCGCTTTAAAATAACACACATGGTTGAAAATAATATCCAAACTTTAACCACCTCCGTATAGACAAAAGACGGCAGGCAGGGTGCTCTCTTGTTCTGGGATATGACGTTATATGACATCACCCTAATCTCACCGCGCTTGCGCGCCCATTGTCGTGGGCGTGCTGTGTCCCTGGGACATGGTGCAACCCCGATCTCAATAAAGAGCCAATGATGAGGCTCTTTACCCATGTGATCAGCTGTGTCCAATCACAGCTGATCACATGTAAACAAGGAAACGCCGGTTATCATCTCTCCTCGACTCACACTGACAGAGTGTGAGGAGAGGAGAGACGATCAGCGGCATCTCCTCATAGGGGAGACTGTACATATACTCAGTGCCCTGATGATCAGTGCAGCCCCAACAGTGCCCAGCAGTGATGCCAATCTGTACCCATCAGTGATGCCAGTCAGTGCTGCCCATCAGTGTGATTTTTTTTTTACAACTGCCTGTTAATATCAGGGGCTGATAATTTCATGCTGTGTTGACTTTTTAAATCAAGCAAATTACCGCATTTATCGGCGTATAACATGCAATCTTTTAGGAGGGAAGTTTAAGGAAAAAAAAAACTTACATTTAAATGCCCATCAATGCAGCCTTGTCAGTGTCCATCTGCAGCCTTGTCCATCATTGCAGCCTTGTCAGTGTCAATTGCAGCCTTGCCCCTGTGTCATTTGCAGACAGTCTGTACACTGTCAGTACCTTGCCATTTAAAAATGGTGCCGCCGAGATACAGAGCCGGATGTCCTGTATATCTTGGCGGTGCTCGGCCACTCTCGGCTGTTGTCGGCGGCTTTCGCCGGCTCACGCGGGACTGCGAGAGCTGCAGAGAACGACCGAAAGCCGCCGAGAAGGGGGGCACAGCATAATGTTGGGGGGGTCAGTGCCCCCTCTGCCCCCCCCCCCTAGGGTCGCCATTGAGTATAACTAAAGCCAAGATGTTCTTTTTTTTTCGAGAATGGAGTTGTGACCTGTGCCAGCCTAGGTATGAACAATGACATGCCCCCATCCCTGGTTTGTATGGAATCAAAGACAGAGATATTTGGACGGGACTTTGAGTGAGGTATGTCAAAGAATATAGGTCTAATTTAGGGCTGCAACTAACGATTATTTTCATAATCGATTAGTTGGCCGATTATTGTTTCGATTAATCGATTAATCGGTTAATAAGCTTAAAAAAAAAAGTGTGGTGTATAATTTAGTTAATATGTAAAGTTTTAAAAAAAAAGGCAATTTATTCTTAAATATCTCTATGTAGTGGTAAATATAAATAACTATATGGTTAGGGAGCAAAATATCTAATCCACTCTGAGAATAACAGACAGAAGAGATATACTATTAGAGGAGATGTACTGTATATGCTATTAGAGGAGAGATATACTGTATATGCTATTGGAGGATATATACTATTAAATGGTGAATCTGGTAAATATCATCAGAGTCAAAGATCCAATTTTTTTTATTTAAAAAACAAACAATGTCCACCTTCAAAAAAAAAATTTTAAGAACGTTAGTTCGATTTTCTAATTGTTAGTGGGGGTCAAATCAACATTCATTTTCAACCATGGTGACAATTTGGAAATAATAGAAAACTTCTTGGTCAAAGGAATTTTCAGACGGTGTATATGGTTTTCCTTCATTTTAAAAACAGAATGTTAAAAACAAGTGAAAATTTCAAACATTCTTTCATTCAGCGAATGTACAAAGATTTTTTTGTCTGAATATTCTCGTCTGAAAATTGATCTGTGTGGCCAGCATAAGGCTCAGTACACACCTATGCAGTTTGTTTTTGATCTATTTCTGCAGTGCTTTTTGCTGTGCATTTTGATTTTTGCACACGTGATTTTGCGGCGATTTGCGTTTTTGCATTTTTTTTGGCCAACTTGTTGTTGGGCAGATTAAAAAACACAAATTTCTGCAAAAACACATTACATGCTTTTCTGCAGCTTCTCCATTGAAGTATATTGAACCAAAAAAGCACCATTTTGCGTTAAAAAAAGTCCCTGACCCTTTCCAAATACGCAGCGGCTAAAAAAAAGCATAGATGTGAACGCGTTCCACAGGAAACCATGTAAATGAACTGAAGGGCAACCAGGTCTAAGACGTTTAGTAGCATAATGGGGTTAAAAAAAAACTATAATTAGCTCTTTATAGTACAAAAAAAAGCAGATAATCACTACTGTAAGGGGTTCATTTTTTTTACTGTAGAACTGTGAAAGTAATAGTTACAGTAGTGATTATTTGCTCTTTTTGTACTATAAAGGGCTCATTTTAGTTTTTCTTAACCCCATTATGTTACTGACCGATTAATCGATTATGAAAATAGTAATCGATTAATTTCATAATCGATTAGTTGTCGATTAATCGATTAGTTGTTTCAGCCCTAGTCTAATTGTTTAGCGAAAGTAATTTGGAGATTGTAAATTAAATTTCATTTAATGTAATGTCATGGCACCAAATCAATGATCCAAGGTATTAAAAATATAATAATAATTAATAATATAAGCTGAATACCGTAATCACACAGTATTTACATAATAATATTCATATAAACATATTTAATATAATTAATCACTGGACATGATGGTACAATCAATACAAATAAATCAAATAGTAAACATGATTAATGCAATTAATACAGAGGTAAATGCAAAGAATAGAATGATTTTAGATAAAAATATATTTTTTGGCATCCATAGGTTGTTAACTCGAAGTGTTTCTTGGCTTGTAACCAATCGTCAGGAGTCAGATGCTTGTTTAAACTAGAAAGGTTTGAAATAATGGGATATCTATTAGTAAATGTAAACCCTCTAAACAGGAAGGGCGGGATGAAAAAAATCAGTTTAAAAAAGATACTTACAGATCAGCCCATGGCCAATCACAGCTCCTAAATGGGGTAGTAAAGGCGGCTCGGGTTAAGTAGTCTCACCCAGGGTAGGGGCAGAGAACACCCCCCAGAATGCCAAAGAGGGGACCTGGGGATGGCGGCAGCCAGGGGACAAACCAGGCCACTCAAAATGCATGACCCGATGGACTGATTGTGCATACTTGAAAAAACACCCGGTTCTAGGAGGAAAAGGAAATAGAATTGGGTAAAAAGGAAAGAACTAGTGAATGAAAGTGTGAAAGAGGACAAGGTATGGGATTGGGAGGATGGGAGAGGGGGAATAGAGGATAAAGAAGTAGAGGGGGAAGAGAAAAAGGAGGAAAAAAGAAAGGGGGGGAGGTGTGTTGGATAGGTGTAAATGAGGTCATGGATAATGTAAAAATAATGATTAATAAGTGATGTATCGATTAAAAATGGATTATATCAAATTAGGTGAATATGTGGTAGTATGATGCCTACTAATAGGACCAAGTATAGATATAATGGTCTATGTGTTGGTGAAAGAGGTGAATTTTCATTTTTTTGATAGAGTAGAGAGAGATTGGAATGTGGTATTCATGCTGTGGCCCCGTTAGGGGAGATTAATGTTTACCATTCTCATCGAAAGTGAAAGAAAATCCCAAATTTTGGGTTGTCCCCAGAACAGTAATTGATAGAAATTTTTCTAATGGGCACACTAGTTAGTGACCCTGGTGACAACCAGGGATTTCCTCTCACTTCCTGTTTTGGCTATGGGACAGGAAGTAAAGGGAAATCTCCCCAATGGGACACAGATGGCAAAAAAAAAAAAAAAAAAACTGACAGGGGTTAAAACCCTCCCTTAATCTCTCCAAAATGAAAAAAAAAAAGTTTTGCCTTTTAGCTTTACTTTTAAGTGTCTGCGTGTTCTAAATTTGGCAAATCCTCCACCAGATGGAGCTCAAATATCAGTACATGCAGTGAAACAATACAGCGTTTCCAGGAAAATACTGCACGGTCCATCATACTTTTTTTTTTTATTTGCGCTAACAAGTTACATTTTCAGTACAAATTTTCGGGGGTACTGCTTGGGCCGAGAAGAAGGGGGAAGACTCCCTAAAGCTTGTTAGTGCAAATAAAAAAAATATATCAGACGGTACTCAACTGTATTGTTGCAAGCACACTATTACAATTACAATCACATACGATTTTAATCAACAACATTAGCGGTTAGTGTAGAGCAGGGATATGCAATTAGTGGACCTGCAGCTGTTGCAAGACTACAAGTCCCATGAGGCATAGCAAGACTCTGACAGCCATAAGCATGACACCCAAAGGCAAAGGCATGATGGGACTTGTAGTTTTGCAACAGCTGGAGGTCCGCTAATTGCATATCCCTGGTGTAGAGGTTCTGCTTCTTATATTGTCTGTCAGTGTAGGCAGGAGATCAATTCACCATTGCTCACAGCTCAAGGAGCCCCTAGCAACTTAAAGAGGAACCTTAGAGGTCCGAGGTACCTTAGGGGTCCATGCAACCCTGGCTGAGAAAGGCTGCTATAGAGTGATCAGTAAGTTAAAGAAAGCTTTAAATAAGAGAACACACAATGTGGCATCCTATTTAGAGTATTTGACCACCAGGACTGATTTTTTTTTTTTTAACCACTTCAGCTCTAGTAGGATTTACCCCCTTCCTGACCAGGACATTTTTTGCTATTCAGCACTGTGTTACTTTAACTGGAAACACTGTCGCCAAATAAAATTTATAAAATATTTTTTCACACAAATAGAACTTTCTTTTGGTGGTATTTCATCAACTCTGTTTTTTTTTTGCGATATAAACAAAAAAAGACAGACCATTTTGAAAAAAAAAAACAAAAAACAACCCGATATTTTTTACTTTCTGTTATAAAACATATCCAATAAAAAAATGTAAAAAAAATCAAATCTCTTCATAAAATTTTGACCAAAATGTATTCTGCTACATGTCTTAGGTAAAATAAATCCCAATTGGTTTATGTCAAAGTTATAGCGTCTACAAACTATGGGATATACAGTATCTCACATAAGTGAGTACACCCCTCACATTTTCCGGGTCTTTTGGTGTTGCTGACCTCACCGGTGCGTTCTTTCTTTTTAAGGATGTTCCAAACAGTTGATTTGGTCACACCTAATGTATAGAGCCAAAAAGATTAGAATTGTGTCGGTGTCCCAATATTTATGGACCTGACTGTATATGCAGTATCTCACAAAAGTGAGTACACCCCTCACACTTTTGTAAATATTTTATTCTATCTTTTCATGTGACAACACTGAAGAAATGACACTTTGCTACAATGTAAAGTAGTGAGTGTACAACTTGTATAACAGTGTAAATTTGCTGCTTCCTCAAAATAACTCAACACACAGCCATTAATGTCTAAACTGCTGGCAACAAAAATGAGTACACCCCTAAGTGAAAATGTCCAAATTGGGCCCAAAGTGTCAATATTTTGTGTGGCCACCATTATTTTCCAGCACTGCCTTAACCCTCTTGGGCATGGAGTTCACCAGAGCTTCACAGGTTTCCACTGGAGTCCTCTTCCCCTCCTCCATGATGACATCACAGAGCTGGTGGATGTTAGAGACCTTGTGCTCCTCCACCTTCCATTTGAGGATGCCCCACAGATGCTCAATTGGGTTTGGGTCTGGAGACATGCTTGGCCAGTCCATCACCTTTACCCTCAACTTCTTTAGCAAGGCAGTGGTCGTCTTGGAGGTGTTTGGGATCGTTATCATGTTGGAATACTGCCCTGCGGGCCAGTCTCCGAAGGGAGGGGATCACGCTCTGCTTAAGCTTTGGTCGCCCATGGCGAGGCCTGTTCTGAGTGGAACTTGTCCTGTTAAACCGCTGTATGGTCTTGGCCACCGTGCTGCAGCTCAGTTTCAGGGTCTTGGCAATCTTCTTATAGCCTAGGCCATCTTTATGTAGAGCAACAATTATTTTTTTTTCAGATCCTCAGAGAGTTCTTTGCCATGAGGTGTCATGTTGAACTTCTGAACTTCCAGTGACCAGTATGAGAGAGTGAGAGCGATGACACCAAATTTAACACACCTGCTCCCCATTCACACCTGAGACCTTGTAACACTAACGAGTCACATGACACTGGGGAGGGAAAATGGCTAATTGGGCCCAATTTGGCCATTTTCACTGAGGGGTGTACTCACTTTTGTTGCCAGCGGTTTAGACATTAATGGCTGTGTGTTGAGTTATTTTGAGGGGACAGCAAATTTACACTGTTATACAAGCTGTACACTCACTACTTTACATTGTAGCAAAGTGTCATTTCTTCAGTGTTGTCACATGAAAAGATAGGATAAAATATTTACACAAATGTGAGGGGTGTACTCACTTTTGTGAAATACTGTATTACTGGAATTTTTTTTATACTACTAATTACAGTGATCAGTGACTTACAATGGGACTCTGATAGTGCCTACAGGCAGTCTGACACTACCTAATGCTGGGGGGCAACTGACGAACTGCCACTGACATCACCAGTAACAATAATACAGTGATCAGTGCTAATAAAATGCACTGTCACTGTAATATTGACACTGGGTAGGAAGAGGTTAACATCTAGAGTGATCAAGGGGTTAAATGTGTGCCTAACAAGTGTTTATGTGTGTAATGTGTTCTGCTTTTACTAAGGATCTTGTTGCTTTTATTCCCTGCTTAGCAGGGAATGAAAAAACAACAAGATTCCCTGTTTGTGAAAACAGCTCTTTATTGTTTATAATGAGAGAGTTGTGTTCAGCGCCAATCACCGGGTCCCAGAATCAGAGCACAGCCAGGCACGTGTGTGCCCGTGGATTATGTACTAACTAGGTACGTGATCTAGCGCAGGAGAGCCACCATGCTGGCGTATGTATACGTTTTACGGTCAGCAATCGGTTAACACCTACCCGCTGTTGTCAACAAAAAAAATTTTCAGTAACAAAATTGAAATTAATAATAATAGGAGAGAAAGCAGACGGTGAAAATGATGATGGCCCCTTACATTAGTGGTCAGTACACAAGTGACTTTTTACATTGGTGGCCAGTGGAAAAGGGCCCCCTTGCATTGTTGGTCAGTGTAGATGGGGGATTAATCTGCCACTGCTCACGGAACACCTAGAAACTGCAAGAGGAACCCTGGTTAGGAAAGTCTGGTTTAGAATGATGAGAGACATTGTCACCTTGTGTCTCATCTTAACCATAAGTACTCTAAAGAGAATGCCTCAACCCTGGCCCCCTACCACTTCATGACTCTTGCTCCTCCTGTACTACTGGTAGTTTTGCCCCTGCTAATCTGGACTGTGTCTTTTAAATGCCCACCCAAAAAGATAAAAAAGCACAAGTACACACCTATCTTTAATCCTGGCTTCACATATGCACGTTGCAGCAACATGCGGTAAAACATGGATTGGTGGTACGTTGCTGGTGCCATTGATTTTGAATTGCAACCCAATGTATGTGTTCTTGGTGAATGAATGGTGAAACAAGGTAGGTTGCCAGGTCTTTCCTCAACCCTCCCCAATTGCTCAGGCATACAGAATGTGGTAACACATGCGCATAGATAATTTGTACACACATACTAGGGCCATGCCAAAAGCCAGTTAATGTATCAGCATGTCTTTGTAGCATGGGAAGAAATTGAAGTACTGCAAGGAAACCCACACAAACCCAGGGAGACGGAACTCAAATACAGGAATCTTATTAATGGAGCACCTAAGAAATTTAAGAAGAGTGTTTTGTGACAACATTCACCACCATCACCATAAAGTTAAACATGGCTTGTCAGGAGCCAAACATGTTTATATACATTCTCAGTGGCTTCCACCCTTAGCTGTGCCATAAGCAATATAGAGCATGTTCCATGGATCCAAAGGGTTCCTCCAAAGATTGCTAGGGGTTCCTTGAGCTTTGGCTGACTTACCTCTCATTTGATGGTACTTGCATAGTTTTGGGGTTGTTGCCACTTGGCAGAACCTGGTGCATGACACCAATTGTCTTTTTAGCTGTCTGTAAGGATGGCATTCTGCTCACCTCTGTAAGGGGGGCATTCTTCCAACTGGTCATCAACATAAGGGGCATTTTGATCACTAATTAATTTATTTTAGTGTAGCACCCTCCTAGATAGGTGCTAGGATTGGGTAAATTTAGTTCTGGCTCACTGTATCGAGATGCTGTTTTGTTGTTAGGTAAATTTAGTGCTGCTCACTGTAATTAGTGGAGCGGAGTTGATTATTTTGGTCTGATCAGTATTTCAGCTGCAGCAGGTTTGATTCCTCTGCTTTCCAGACAACTGTGGATCTCGCTGGAACATAGGTGTGGAGTAATGTAAATGGCAGTATGAATATTTATACAGCCCTTGCCAATCCCAGTGAGGGTGGCCCTGAAGACTGCTGGGAGTCTGTATAAATACTCTGAGACACAGAGCAATGGGATCTTGTCCTGGAAAGGAGACGTCCAGCCTGGAAGGCTTGCTGCCCTCTGGGAAGCCCTGCTATGTGCTGTTGAGGCCTCAGCTGGGCTAGCTGAGGGGCCTGGATGCTGAAGTTGCAGAGAGCTGACTGAGGGGCTGTTGACTGAAGATCTAATGTGGTATCAGGAAAAAGGTGTTGCATAGATGTTGGAAGGAGGCAACCAACTTTCCAAGGACATTTGTGAGTATAGACTGCTGTGCAAGATCTTCCACCGTGCTAGAGAGTCAGCTGTGTCTTTGTGTAAAGGGCAAATTGGCTGGTGTCCTGATGAGCTCAGTCTATCTAGTTCTTTGTGAAGGGACTCTGCTCTGATTGCTAATAGAAAGAAGCTTTTAACTGCTTCTACTACAAAGCCAAGTCCACAGTTTGCTTTTGCAACGACTTTTGGTTCAGTTCTACAGAAGGAACCTTATTGTCCTCATCTTGTAATAGTTTCTTTTTGGAATATCTCACTCAATTCCCCCAAACCTATCCAAGTAATTCCAAGAATAAAAACACCAAAAAGAACACCCCTGGACATGTTTTTGAGCCAAAGAGTGACTGTGATCATGTGCCTGACTGCGGGACAACTACTGGGAAAAAGAACCTGGGCAGTTTTCAGCGGCTCCTACTGGGGTAGCGCTACATTAGCAAGGGTTCCTCCAGCTATGAAAATGATTTCAAGGGTTTCTCAGGGGGAAAAAATGGTTGAAAAGGCTGGTACTGGATGTTGAACTTTGTGTTCCATGAGCAGTGCATGTGTGTTGGCTGGAGCCCTGTGGCTTTTGTGTCTAATGACCTGAGTTCAACGTCTCCAGGGAATCAATTATTTTATTTACCACAAACCCAATCAGGAGATGACAAAGAGGCCCGAGATGATTTCTTTATGGCCATCTAATGCAGCTTAATCAGGAGTTTCAGCTGTAACAGGACTCCATCTCATCAAGTTCTACTCCAGCCTTGGGCTTCCAGCATAGATACAGGAATGGATTGAAGGAGAGACTTCTCATAATCCTATTAAAGTGGATGTAAACCCTAACTGGATGACATCTGGTTTTGTAAAATAATGTGTATCATAAGCAATTGCCATGTTCTTTTTCTTTTTTATACAATTTTCACCTTTTTTCTGCTACAATATTTTGTATTAAAAAAAAAAAAGATGAGGAGAACATGACAGAATATGCATGCAAAACAAATAAGTCCTACACAGGGGACATAAGTAACAATGTGACAAAGTGATCTCAGAGTAGATTCAAGAGTTTTAAAGTGTACAAAGCTATAAACCAACGACCTCCGGAAAATGTTGTCGGTGGCAACCATGAAAGTCTGGGCTCGAAGGCCCAGGGCCGGGTGTGGGGGATAGGAATGGTAAACTCTATCCACTGGAGGTCGAGGGACCGTAGTCCGGGTGTGGGTGGGGGGAGAGGGAAATTAAAAAAGGGGGGGGCATAAGGAGAGAGAGGATTGAGAGGAAAAAAAAATGGAGGTAAGAAGCCAGCAAGACTAGGAAGAAGAGAGAGGTTCCAGCAGGCTAGGTAACACATGGTGGAAGCCAGGAGCGCCCAGGATAGTCAGGTGCAGGGTCAGGAGAGCATATAACGACCATGGGGCCCACACTTGGAGAAATTTGGAATTGGAGCCATGAAGGATACTGGACATCTTCTCATGAATCATTACGGTAGTCAGGATGCTCTTCACTTCTGTGAATCGGACTGATGGTTTCTTTCAGGCTCCGGCTATAGCGCATTTGGCAGCAATTAAAAGGTATGTGGCCAATTTCTGTTGATGGGAAAAGAAGCCCCGGGTTGGGCAGTGGAGAAGACCATGTCTAGCATCTTCGTGGAAAGGGATGTGGAAGAGTGTCATCAAGAGTCCAAAGACCCTCGACCAGAACCCCACCAATCAAGGGGCAGGACCACCAGATGTGGATCTTGTCTCGCGCACATCCCTGGAAACATCTATAACTTCATGACGGGTTTGAGTTGGCAATACAGGCAGGATCAACAGTCGCAGCGCACGATCTTGTGTTTAGTTATTCCTAAAGTAAACCTGTGGTGACCAAAAGATGCAGGTTTCCATTCCTGATCAAAAATAGAAATAAGCAACCCGCGCTAAAAGCTTTACAGCAGCCCTCACCAATATTTAAACACATTTATAAATATACCCTAATAAAATAACAAAAATGTGTTGCGCTGTCACTTTAAAGTGGTCGTAAACCCTTACATATACCCAGTGAAGTGACTGGCCTCAGGTGATATGCTGATTGGTGGGAAGGGATACACCCCCCTTCATACAGCACACAGGAACAGAGCTGAGGCTGAGGAAGCAGCAGACAGAAATCTTATTTAGTGCTTTTAATTTAGAAAAGTACACACTATAGAGGGATAGGCTTTGTTCATATTTCATATCTGAGGTTTACAACCACTTTAAGTGGTCCATATAAACCTTACTCAATCACAAAAATCCAACACAAACAATCTAAGTGAATAAATTGTGAATTGAACAGTTCTCATATTATTTGTCCATAAACAGTCAAAAAAAGTCCCCGGTACATGAGTCCCAAAATGTATCCAAAATCCACCAAACAGTAAAGATGGTTCATCTCAAAGGACACCACCACTGCGCAAAATCCACACAGCCACTTACCAGAGGGTTGTACCCCAATTGCAAAGAGGTCTAACAGCGCTTAAGGGATAACACCAAAATGGATGGATGGTAATTAATCCCAGGCACAGCACTCCATGCTTCTGGGCTGCCCTGTTCAAATTTCCATTAGAAAAATTGTTCAGACCAGTGCCGCATCAATCACTTATACAGGAGGAAAAGAGGAGAATACTAATTGTGAAGTACATTCCAACCCTACTTTATTACAAAAAATTGCATGTATTCACAAGACTAGAAAAAGTATAGGAATGTCACATCCGAAGTCGGGCGTGATGACGTCACCGCTTAGCTCCGTCCTACACGTTTCGTCCAAAGAGACATCTTCCAAGTGGCACCTTCTGAAAATGCTATTTGCTTGACTGTCATGCTGACCCCTTAGGGCCCTTTCACATGGGCTTTCCGATCAGGTCCGCCAGTCAGTTTTTCATGCAGGCCTGACTGGAAGCTTCATGCAGCCCTATGGGCAGTCTGTGTACACCGACCTACCTCTGAATCTGCCCAGGTCCATTAAAAAAAAGCAGGCCTGCAACCTTTCCATTTTTCAGGACCTAAACGCGATGGATCGGAGGTAGCCTGAGGTGAATGGACAAAAACCAGTTTACATCCAACCACCTTTGAAGCCATCACAGGTCCACCTATGTCCGCTGTCCAAATGTGGAAACAAACTGAACGGGCATGGATGCAAAAAAACTGCTATCTGTCCCGTTCAGCTCTGGTTCAGCAGGGGATTTGCTCATGGATCCCCTGCTGAATGAAGGGAAGCAGCACCATGTGGAAGGGCCATTAGTCTTTAGCTCTGCCTAAATGGCCATACAATCACAATCATCCTACAGAACATTAGAGCTATCGTCCAATGCCTTTTCATATCCATGGCTAGCCTTGCAGTTGAAGACATTAGAAGTCTCCCCCGGGGGCCCGCTCTATTAGCCTCATCCTCTGCTGATACACCTTCGTGTCTTCAGGTTTTGATCGATACTTCTGCCATTAGCAAACAGGAAATCGGCTATTAGCGTGGGTGTATAAAGGCCGGAGGATCATTCTAAGAAACCGAGTACATATCTATCCCTAAACAAGATGGCAGTAATTCGGTAAACCCTCAGCAGTGTTTCATTTAATAGCTCATTTCAAGTGTTTTCCGTAGGAGTTTCGCCATTATCCTGAATGGGCACCTCATTTGATTAATACAGTAAAAAATGTCTCCTATACTTTGTTCCACCTGATTAGCAACATTTATGCATTTATGTTTCCTTTCCATTTTTTTTTTTTAAATGAAGAAATTATTTATAAAGAAATTGTTATATAGCTGTTAACTAAATAATAATGAAAAAAAAATAGATAAAGATAGAACAGGAAATACATACAGTAAACACACAGTACTAAGTAAAATCTTCAATCAAAATTCTCACCTTCCCATAATTCTGGACTTTAATTAACGAGGCTAAGTACTAATTAACTAGGCTAAGACAGTACTAAGTAAAATCCTCAATCAAAATTCTCACCTTCCCATAATTCTGGACTTTAATTAACTAGGCGATAACACTGTCTTAGCACGCACTGTTAGGAGTGGCAGCGTTGTCACCCTTCTATGCATGGCAGAGACAGTTCCAGGCAGCATAATGGTGTCATTGGATCTTGCCACGCACAGACGCATGCTGGCCAAGGGAATGTGACTTTTGATAATGGACACAAGCAGGGCCGTGCTGGGGCAGTTGTTGCCCAAGGCAGTCATTTTTTTTTGGTGGCCGCCTCGGGCAATAGCACCACCTATGTGTGTGTGTGTGTGTGCAGCTGCCTCAATTGGCCTTAGGGTTGCCACCTGTCCGGGATTCACCCGGACAGTCCGGGTTTTAAAGCATGTGTCCGGGTTTCAGTCCACCTGAAACCTGGACACATTATTCAGACAGGAATGTGGCTGAGGACAGGGCCTGACAGGAGAGTGAGGGCGCACTATGTGTGCTGCAGCAACTACGTGCCCAAAGGTGTTCCCGGGTCTGTTACAATCCTATAGTGTATACTAAAACAAAACAAAAAATGTACGGTGTGTAAAGTGTTCAGGTTTGGCTTGAAGAAAAAATTAATTGGCCTCATGAGCGCAGGACTAGCAATGGCCGTACATGCTGCAATTTATGCTTGATTTAGGTACAACAAGGGGCGGACTGACCATTCGGGCACTCGGGCACTGCCCGAGGGCCCCATGTCACTAAGGGGCCCCATCGGGGGTTGCCAGCCTCAATAAAACCAGGGACAGTATGTAAAAATCTGTGTTTTTTTAAAAATCCCAAGATTATAGCCGCCCCGCCTCTCCAGTACCTTTTCAGTGTGTGTATGTGTATACTGTATGTGTATACTGTGTGTGTATATTGGGTGTCTGTGTGTGTATACTGTATATGTGTGTGTGTGTGTGTGTGTATATTGTGTGTGTATACTGTGTGACCCCATAATCTATTGCCTGGAGGCCCCATAATCTCCTATTGCCTGGGGGCCCCATGATCTCCTATTGCCCGGGGACCCCATAATCTCCTATTGCCCGGGAGGGCCCCATGAGTTGTCAGTCTGCCCCTGGGTACAACCGATCACAAACAAGCGATTCATTACTGATTAGAATCTCAAATTATGCAACACGAACATATCGTTGTTCTGTACTTTGCAGTCGACTGGGAATATCGATTGAAAATACAATCTTTCAATAAGTAAGGTAATCATTTAAAGTCGTATTAAACCCATAGCTCCCAACTGTCCCTGATTTCGAGGGACTGTCCCTGATTTGGAGCAATGTCCCTCTGTCCCTCTTTCCCCCTCATATGTCCCTCATTTAGGTCTGATCCATATAGCTGTATATAAAATGCACTTTTTATCTTTCAAAAAGTGTTCCCCAGTGCTAAATCTTTCTTCCAAATTCTAAATTGCTGCATTTGTACATTTTAAAAGCCAATATAAAGTAATAGTAGTGGTTAAAAAAAAAAGCCCTTGTGGATTTAATTAACCTTTTTTTGGGGGTTAATTCTCCTTTAAGGGGGTGTGGCAGGGGGTGTGTCCCATGCCTACCTACGTTTGCTGGTAGGTGTCCCTCATTCCCATCTCAAAATGTTGGGAGGTATGTTCAACCCAAAAGAACACATTTATTACAGTTGTGCTCAAAAGTTTGCATACCCGGGCAGAAATTGTGAAATTTTGGCATTTATATTGAAAATATGACTGATCATGCCAAAAAAACTGTCTTTTATTCAAAGATAGCGATCACATGAAGCCATTTATTATCACATTGTTTTTTTGGCTCCTTTTAAAATCATAATGATAACAAAAATCACCCAAATGGCCCTGATCAAAAGTTTACGTACCCTGGAATGTTTGGCCTTGGTACAGACACAGAAGGTGGCACACACAGGTTAAAATGGCAATGAAAGGTTCATTTCCCACATTTGTGGCTTTTTAAATCACAATTACTATCTGTGTATAAATAGCCAATGAGTTTGTTAGTTCTCACATGGATGCACTATTTATGCAAACTTTTGAGCACAACTGTATATTATTATTATTATTATTATACAGGATTTATATAGCGCCAACAGTTTTACAACATCGGGGAAGACAGTACAATTACAATACAATTCAATACAGCTTACCAATTCCTAGATGTGATGGCTTCATCAGATTTATTTTTTAGGCTTGTTCTTTTGCTTATTTAATTCTGGCGATCTGGCCGGTAAGTCTGGTGTTTTTCAACAGAACAAGTTCTCCCTGCAACCATATTAGTGACAAGGTTGAGACAAACCATTTACTACTGATAGGGGTGCTTGCTTGGGCCACCACTGTAAAACCCAGTGGTGGCCCATCCATAAGGGGTGCAGGGGCGCCCCCCTCCCCCCAATCCATGCGCCCAGCCCCTTATCAACACGCCGGACACATGGATCCCAATGTTTTTTTTTTTTAAGCACATGAGGCTCTAATTAGCTTTAAAAAAATGTGGGTTTGGGGCTCAGAGCACTGCGCCCTGAGCCCACCCAGTTGTGTGACAATATCGAATTAATATTCGCTATTGTCTTCCTGATTCTCCTCCCAGCCAATCAGGAAGCGGGTCTTAAGACCCGATTAGCCTGAGAGGAGAAGCGATCATATTGGCTGCCGAGGAGGAGGAAGGAGGAGGAGACGCTGGGTGAACCTGCTGTGAAGCCGCCGAGGAGGTGGAAACGCAGGAAGGAGCTGAAGCTGCCTGCGACCTAGATGTGGTAAGTGTGAGGCTGGTGGACGGACGAACGAGCGAAGGGGGGCGGAGGGGTTTGACTGATTGACCAACCAAACTGGGGGGGGGGGGTTGTGTGGTTTGTTTGCTGCCCCCCTCAAAAAATGGTGAGCACGGAGGTGAGATGTTTCTTGTAGTTGGTGACCAGGTTTGCACACATCTCAGGAGGGATTTTGGTCCACTCTTCTTTACAGATCTTCTCTAAATCCTTAAGGTTTCTTGGCTGTTGCTTGGCAACTCGAAATTTCAGCTCCCTCTATAAATGTTCTATAGGATTAAGGTCTGGAGAATAGCTAGGCTACTCCATGACCTGAATGTGCTTCTTCTTGAGCCACTCCTATGTTGCCTTGGCAGTATGTTTTTATTGTCATGCTGGAAGACCCATCCAAGACCCATTTTCAGTGTTCTGGCTGAGGGAAGAAGGTTCTCATCCAAGATTTTGCAATACATGGTCCAGTCTATTGGCCCCTCAATGTGGCAAAGCCAGCCTGTACCTTTAGCAGAGAAACAGCCCCAAAGCATCATGTTTCCATCTCCGTGCTGGACTGTAGGGATGGTGTTCTCTGGGTCATAGTCAGCATTTTTCTTCCTCCAAACACAGCAAGTCAAATAAATACCAAAGAGCTCAATTTTGGTCTCATCTGACCACAGCACTTCCTCCCAATCCTTCTCTAAATCATTTTGATGTTTAAATTTAGCAAGCTTTAGATGGGCCTGTCCATGTGCCTTGTTGAGGAAGGGGACTGTGTGGGCGCTGCAGGATTTCAATCCATGGCAGTGTATTGTGTTATCAATGGTTTGTTTGGTGACTGAGGTCCCAACTACCTTGAGATCATTCACAAGCTCCTCCCGTGTAGTTCTGGGCTGATCCCTCACTTTTCTCATGATCATCCTCACCCCATGAGGTGAAATCTTGCATGGAACTCCAGACCGAGGGTGATTGATGGCTATTTTGTATTTCTTCCATTTGCAAATAATCGCTCCAACAGTTGTCTCCTTCTCATCAAGCTTCTTGCTGATGGTGTTGTAGCCCATTCCAGCCTTGTGCAGGTCTACAATCTTGTCCCTGACGTCTTTTGACAGCTCTTAGGTCTTGGCCATGTGGAGAGATTGGAATCTGATTGCTTCTGTGGACAGGTGTCCTTTATACAAGTAACAAGCTGAGATTAGGAGCACTCCCTTTAGAGCCCATTCACACAGGGGCAACTTTGGATCCGACTTCAAGTCGCCCCAAGTCGCCCCTAGTTGCCTCAAGTCGCGCTACATGAAAAAATCAATGTAAATGAATGGATCTGTCTTAATGCACACTACTGCAGTCGCTCCGACTTCAGAAAAGGTTCCTGTACTACTTCAATCCGACTTGAAGGCAACTTGTACCCATTGATTTCAATAGAAGTTGCCTCCAAGTCTGATCACTGTTCATACTGAGGCAACTTTACAGGAAGCAGAAAGGAAACAGAAAGTAATTTCCTCCACTAAACAGCCAGCCCCCTCCTTCTCACACACAGCTGATAAGCTCTGATTGGCCACTTGTAAAGTTCCCTGTCCTGGAGGCGACTTCAAGTTGTGTTGTAAGTTGCCCCAAGTCGTGCTGTGATTCATACTCAAGTCGTGTCCAAGTTGCCTCCCAAAGTCGCGCTGGAAGTCATGTTGCCCCTGTGTGAATGGGCTCTTAAGATAGTGCTCCTAATCTCAGTTTGTTACCTGTATAGAAGACACCTGGGAACCAGAAATCTTGCTGATTGATAGGGCATCAAATACTTATCTTGGCCATGATGGTGAGGTTTGAATAGAAAAAAGAAATTATGTGGACAGGTGTCTTTTATACACATAACGAGTTGTCATTAGGAGCACCTTCTTAAATTTTTTTTATAATCAAAATTTTTTATTTTTGCTTTATACCTAAACATATCCATTCAATATCATACATTCTTGTATTTCATATTCCAACAATATATCATAAAAGGAGAAAAGTGGTTACAAGAAAAAAAAAATAGATACAAAACTATCTTATATTATATTTACCAGTTGTGATACCTTCCCTCCCACCCTCCCTCCCCAAGAGAATATATTTGTGTCAAAGAAAGAGAAAAAAGAAAAAAAAATCCAAGAAGATTCACTCCTTTCCCCTTCCCTTCGCCCCCTCCCTCCTCTACGTCATCCTTGGTTGTAGTGGATCTCATCTATCCCTTTACTTCCCACTTCATTCCTTCAACTCAAAATCAAGTGTAATCCTACTGTGAACTTCTGCAGCCATACCCTATAAAAGAAAAAAAAAAATAGCACAACCTCTCCTACCACCAAGATCATATAAGAGGCCACTAATGGCCATAATGTCCATTCGTTTGTGAATAAAAAAATAAAGTGCTTGTACAACGTGATTATATATGTAGCAATAACTCTCGGTGGAGCTGCTGATTTAAGCGGGTCTGTTAC
This sequence comes from Aquarana catesbeiana, assembly GCF_042186555.1. Taxonomy (NCBI): domain Eukaryota; kingdom Metazoa; phylum Chordata; class Amphibia; order Anura; family Ranidae; genus Aquarana; species Aquarana catesbeiana. The sequence goes on from NC_133335.1 coordinate 221,234,246, forward strand.
CTTCACTCTGCTTCCCTCTGTTTCACCGGCACCGGGTCTAGGGTTCCGTTGAGTTTACCTCCGGACGACACACGCACCAACACTTGAGTACGTTTTCAATGCTTTATTAAACACTTGACTTAGGAAATAGCAGGAAAGAGGCGGAAAGGAAACTGCAGAAGAAACTCAAACATCTTCTTGTAGGGTTCTTTAAAAAAATGTTCGGGTAGAATTCAGATATTGTATGGAATGCACTCCCCTCGTGGGACACACTCCTTGCTCGTCTGGATAGGCCTCTCTCACCGGTCTAGCAGCCAGTACACAGCACGAATCAAAGTCTCTGCCACAGACTTGCTTGGGAACAAAATCCGTACGATCCTCTGCCACAGGATGTATCAGATTTTCTGTAATGAATGTCAGTCACAGTGCCTGAACCTTTAAGCCAACCCGGCAACACTATGCTGTATAGTTACTTTCGGATACGTCCTCCAACCGAGTCACCAGGCCCCTCTATAGACCAGCACGCTGCGTGATCCTTCCATGAAGGGTCCTCCCCTGGGATCTCCTCGGTTGTCCAGCTTCGTCACACAGGACCGACAGCTCAGGACCATTCCTCGGCCGCGGTGGTAGGCCCCAGACAAGCCTCTGGGCCCACCCCTGCGCCGTAGTATCGTGGGCCTCCGGAACAGAGGACCACGAGGTAGCTCCTTAATGCATACCTGTCAGCCAGGAGGGCCAGCAGGTGGCTGTAAAACGAACCCCAAAATATGGCGTCTGTCCCACAAATACCCTCGCCCAGAATGCAACTCGGAGGACCACCTCCACCAAGTTGTCTCCGGGACAGAAGAGCATCCATATGCTTCGACACGTTGCCTTTCCAACACTAACCAGTGGTAACAGCGACACCCACCGGTCAGCACGGAAACACACACAACGTTAGCCAAGCTGGGACAGAGGCAAACTTACCCTTCCTAACGAACAAGTTACTAAATTTACCTAACATGCGGTAGATTGCAAATCTACCAGCGCTACATATATTTATCTAACGTATTTATATATAAGCAGCCCTCATGGCCTACTTCTCCCCCAACTCTTTAAGTGAAAAACCAAATCCAAAAGATCAAAAAAAAAAAAAAAGACCAAAAACCCCCCTTCTCCAAACCAGTGATAACCATGTACAATCTCTATCCTCCCCATATTTTAAATTCCCATTTCACCCCCCTGTGGTCTCCTTACTCCTTAACCCACCTCTCCATCCCTCCCCTCGCCGCTACAACATTACGTTACTCGTTCCCTCTCTCCTCTTTAGGAGCAGATATTATGCTCCACAATATCGGGGAATCGAAGAGTTGGCGATGGAGAGAAGTAAAAAAGAAAAAAAACCCTGACCAATATTCATAATTCCACTCTTTAATCTCCTATGGCTAAAACCACATACAACTGTACTAAAACCCCTACAGATCTGTCACATCTCATACTTCCCCATTCCATGTTACCTCTCCATTAACCCATCTCAGATGCACATTGTATCCAGCCCGCCCATGTCTTCTCAAATTCCCCTTGTTGACCCTTCACTACTTGAATCCACCTCTCAGCTTCCATTATCAGATTAACCTCCTTTTTCCAGTCCGTCAATGTTGGACAGGTGGTCTGTTTCCAGAATCTAGGGATTAATAGTTTGGATTCGTTCAATAAGTGCGGTGAGCATCTTCTTAAATTGACAGGACTAATCTGTGTACCACATGAGCACATACTGTATCCAGTCTGTGGGAGCCAGAACTATTGTTGGTTGGTAGAGGATCAAATACTTATTTTACTCACTGAACTGCAACTCAATTTATAACATTTGTGTGTTTTTTTCTGGATTTTAGGTTGATATTCTGTCTCTATCATTCAAAATACTCCTATTATACAAATTATAGACCCTTCATTTCTTTGTAAGTGGGCAAACTTACAACATCTGCAGGGGTTCAAATCATTATTTTCCCCACTGTAGAGTTTGGCTTCAATTTGTTAGTTTATTTAAATCTGCTAGTACATCTAACACTCCCCTTCCCCCCAGATTGACAATGTTGCTGTCCAAAGGTGCCCCCTGTGCTCAACCAGAGTGGGGGCGCTCTAATACAGGAGGTGTGTTACTGGCCAGATCACCAGGTGAAAACAGAGGTGAAACTAATGCTGGCGCCACATCTAATGATTGGTAAGCTGTAATATATAACATTTTCGGTTTTGGATTTAAAGTGTTACTAAACCCAGGAGCCTGCAGTCACTATATCTGCTCTCCCACAGTACAAAGAACATGGAAATGCAATTATTTTAGTAAATATAAACATCTAAATACCTTTGCTCATCAGCAGTATATAGCAGTCTTGTGACTTCTATCAGTGTCTGGTTAAAGCTTGTACCAGGATATTGCATTCTCCTCTGACTGTCCAATGATGCTGTCCTATGACGACGTCAGATTGTGACGAAACACGCGTAGGGAGGTTGATGTGCTGACGTCATCGCGCTGTACTCAGTGGACGGGTGTTCACTTTGCTGGCCGGCTGTGTTTTATGATCGTTTTTATCTTCTACTTTGTAAGTGCAATCCTTTATCCCATTAAATCTTTTTGGTACAGTTTACACTATGGAGTTTCTCTTTATATTTTTTGGGTAACACTAACTGTTTCCTTGGTGGCCGATGTTCGAGTTTCCCAGGGTATTTGGTGCTCAATTAAGGTTCCTTCCCAATACCAACTGTGGATACATAGGCGTGCGCAGGGGGTGTGCCAGGTGTGCCTGGGCACACCCTAATCACCCCAAGCGCATTAGCATTAGCACTCTGTGTGTCGGCGGGGAGATGGGAAATATCTCCCTCTGACCAGTTCTGCCATTAATAAAGTGCTACCACACCTCTCTTTGACTGCATTGGCTCTGCCATAAGAGTGTGTGTGTGGGTGTGTGTAATATACATATACACATACATACATACACATGTGTGTTTGAGCTTTGGGGTGCACACCCTAATGCAACAGGCTGCACACACCTATGTGTGGATAACTGTCTTCCTTTTTGGATAAAGGCCCTGGCTGGGTATTTAGCCTCAGGCTTCTAAAAACTTGCCTTCTGGTAAGCACGCAATTCATGTAGTGGAGGTGCACTGTCGTCAAGAGGTGTCATATCATATAAATCCACGTATTTGTGCTTTATATGGACTATTCATCTATCACTCATGCTGTTTGTGTACAATAAACTATATACAACCATCAATTTGGACTATTTTCTTCTTTATTTCACGTTTTTTTATTCACGTTATTTCAGCGCTGCTACTTTGTATTATTTGTCCTATGAGGCTGCAGGACCCCCGACCCTCTGTCTGGACAGCGCTGATTGGCCCTGTGCTGATAACATGCACCCTCCCAAGAAAAAGAAGAAAAAAAACTCTCTAGCAATACACACCAAACTGAGCATGTGCAGCTTGACCCCCCTAGCCCCTGTTCTATCAGGAGATGGTTTGGGGACAGTGAAAGAAGAGGAGGATCAGAGAATACAGGATCAAACAGCCTTTTTACACAATGCAGAACCCCTTAGGTTCCAAAGTGCGTATAAAAAGCATGCTTTACTGCATTGACTGATTTTACTGTTGTGGGTTTAGTAACACTTTAATCAATCTGAATTAGGATCGGATCTCTGTCACACGCAGAGAATCAAAATTTAGCCATGGCCAATCGACTTGCTAGAGTCAAAATAATATAAAAAATTCATTAAATCGATCGGACGGAGGGTCTTTGGTTTGCAATTTTTATTCAACCGCTTGCCGACCAGCCGCCGCAGTGTTAATGCGGCAGGTTGGCTCGGCTGGGCAAATCGATGTTACCTTACGTCGCTTCCCATTGTTGCCACTAGGGGTGCACGCGCTCGCTGCCGGAAGCACGCGCGCGTGCCCACGGCTCGCCGCTGGAGCCGATGCGAGTGTCCGGGGGGGGCGCGATGACCGGCAGGCACCCACGATTGCTCATGACAGAGCGAGAACCAGGATCTGTGTGTGTAAAGACACACAGATCCCGGTTCTTTCAGGGGAGAGGAGACTGATCGTGTGTTCATACAAAGTGTGAACAACCATCTCTCTCTTCCCCTAGTAAGTCCCCTCCCCCCTACAGTTAGAACACAGTGAGGGAACACAGTTAACCCCTTGATCGCCCCCTAGTGTTAACCCCTTCCCTGCCAGTGACATTTACACAGTAATCAGTGCATTTTTATAGCACTGATCGCTGTAAAAATGACAATGGTCCTAAAAATGTGTCAAAAGAGTCCAATTTGTCTGCCGCAATGTCGCAGTCCCGCTAAAAATCACAGATCGACGCCATTACTAGTAAAAAAATAAATAATAAAAATGCCATAAAACTATCCCCTATTTTGTAGATGCTATAACTTTTGCGCAAACCAATCAATATACGCTTCTTACGTTTTGTTTTTTTTTACCAAAGATATGTAGAAGAATACATATCGGCCTAAACTGAGGAAAAAATTAGTTTTTTTTAAACAAAATTTGGGCTATTTATTATAGCAAAAAGTAAAAGATATTGGGGGTTATTTACGAAAGGCAAATCCACTTTGCGCTGCAAGTGCACTTGAAAGTGCAGTCGTTCTAAATCTTAGGCCCCTTTCACGCTGAGGCACTTTGCAGGCGCTAAAATGCTAAAAATAGTGCCTGCAAAGCGCCCTGAAAGACCTGCTCAATGCACTCCAATGTGAAAGCCCAGAGGGCAACCCCCCGAGGGCAACACAATGCAGAGCCCCGAGGGCTTTCACACTGGAGCGGTGCGCTTGCAGGGCGGTCTAAAAAGTCCTGCAAGCCGCATCTTTGGAGCGCTGTAGGAGCAGTGTATTTACCGCTCCTGAAGCACCCCTTCCCATTGAAAACAATGGGGGAGCGCTCCAAACCCGCCTGCAAAGAGCCGCTGCAAAGGCGCTTTGCAGGCAGTTTTAACCCTTTTTCGGCCGCTAGCTGGGGTTCAAAATGCCCTGCTAGCGGCCGAATAGTGCCGCTAAAACGATGGTAAAGCGCTGCTAAATATAGCGGCGCTTTACCGCCAGCGCCCACAATGCTTCAGTGTGAAAGTAGCCTAAGGGGTAGATCTGAAATTAGGGGAAGCTCTGCTGATTTTATCATCCAATCATGTGCAAGCTAAAATGCTGTTTTTTTATTTTCCTTGCATGTCCCCCTCGGATCTACAGCGACTGCACTTCCAAATGCACTTGCAGTGCAAAGTGGATTTTCCTTTAGAAAATAACCCCCATTGTGTTCTTTTCAAAATTGTCGCTCTTTTTTTGTTTATAGCGCAAAAAATAAAAAACGCAGAATACCACCAAAAGAAAGCTCTATTTGTAGGGAAAAAAAGGACGTCAATTTTGTTTGGGTACAACGTCGCACCACCGCGCAATTGTCAGTTAAAGCGGTGAAGTGCCAAATCGCAAAAAATGGCCTGGTCATTCAGCAGCCAAATCTTCCGGGGCTGAAGTGGTTAATTCAATCGGTTTTAGTTGCACCGGATGACCTCACAGACGATCGCAGACAAGACGCGCTCGCACACCTTGGTGAAGCAATCCTATATTTGCTTCCTAATTTTATGATGACTTCCTCTGGCGCCGTGACGGAGGGATTGCAGTGAACTCGACTTCACCAAGAGTAAAAAAACAAAAAAAAAAAGAAATCCGTAGGATGGCCCCATGTATGAGAACGTTCTTGGGATTATAGCACTTTCCCCGGGCAAGGGGCGAGGAGATTGTGTCAGGAAAGATTTAACACGCACTGATAATCCTAAATCCTGAACAGCATGTTTTTCTTTCAGATTAAATGTCAGATTTCCACTCTCGGTAATGAGCTCAGGCCGATATAAACAAAGTTTCAATTCACGGCCGAGCGCCCCTGCGGACGGATGGTAGATGCGGCCCTCGGTGGTAATGGTTCCTTTAGCACACAATAATCCAAAATTGTGTTATTACTCTTGGCTGTATTATCCACCAATGGCTCCATTCTCTCCATGTGAAGGAAGAATTAACTGCATTCTTCAGCGGCCGTAAAGACTTATAGGAAAATTAGAGATCCTGAAAATCCGGGTTACTTTTATACATGGCAGCCAGTCCCCAGCAGTTTGCTATAAATGGATTGCAAATAATGCTGTAACTATTGGGACCCCTGCCTTTACAAGCATATGAAATTTAATGGCATCCCAGTCTTAGTCCGTAGGGTTCAATATTGAGTTGGCCCATCCTTTGCAGCTATAACAGCTTCAACTCTTCTGGGAAGGCCGTCCACAAGGTTTAGGAGCGTGTCTATGGGAATGTTTGACCATTCTTCCAGGAGCGTATTTGTGAGGTCAGGCACTGATGTTGGACGAGAAGGCCTGGCTCGCAGCCTCCGCTCTAATTCATTCCAAAGGTCATAAGAAAAGAGAAGGGGGTTCAACAAGGACCCCCTGAGCGGACTTTAGAGGCACAACAAAACTGAGAAAGCATAATAAAAATAACAATATAATCAATGTTATTCAATATAAATACATACAATACAAAGACATTGACAAAAGATAGTAAAAAATCATCTATATAAAAAAAATACATGATACAGGCCCCCGATGTGTCTACGCATTTCGTATAGAACTTCCTCAGGACACATTCAGGTTTCAGTAAATACACAAGAGGGTTTCACTAAAATGAGAAAAGATTTAAAAAAAAATGAACACATAAACATAATATCGTACAGAAATGGATGAAAAGTGTCTGATCTCTGGGCATGGGCTATTTTTCATCCATTGCTGTACGATATTATATGTTTATGTGTTCATTTTTAAAAAAAATCTTTTCTCATTTTAGTGAAACCCTCTTGTGTAAACCACATAGTCCCTATTGTCTATAGGACTTATTTTAATGTTGTTCAATAAAATTGTGTAAAGGCAGGCGTCCCAATACTTGTGACAATATAGTGTATGTGAACTGAACCAGCTTTCAATGGGGCATACCATATGTCTAGGCCGTCCGCAGTCCCTTTTTTTTTTTAAAGAGTCCTGTACATTTTTCAGTCCGGTTCAGGTGGGATTTGGAGTAAAAATTTGCACCTGAATCTCACCTTAACTGGTGAACAAAACCGCACCGGACTTCTTTAAAAGCCGCACTAAAACCGCGGCCGGACATTTGTGAAGCGAGCCTTAAAACTACAAATTGTCTCCGCTGATTGTTGGCTAACACAAAACAATAATCTGGTACTAACTTTGTGCAGGGAAATGTCTCAATAAAGTTTTTACAACTCATACCAACCATCATACACTAGTAGCATTTACTTTGGAACATTCCTTCCATCTTCAATTTGTTCGTAGAGTCAAATCAACTTCGTTCCCGACCGCAGTGATGAGAAAATTTGAAGGAGCGGGATGAAAAAATGTTCTTGAATGAATTCACTTCTGATGGTGTATTTGGTTTTCCTATGGGAAAGTCCATTCGTATTAAAATGAGATGCTAGAAGCAAGCAGGATGGCGGTGCTGGAAACTCACCAGGATGGCGGTGCTGGAAACTCACCAGGATGGCGGTGCTGGAAACTCACCAGGATGGCGGTGCTGGAAACCCAAAGACCAGCGATGACGACACTGGATCCCTGGGCTGGTAAGTTTCTGTATATTAAAAGTCAGCAGCTACAGTGAGGGAAAAAAGTATTAGACCCCCTGCTGATTTTGGTCTCATCTGACCACAACACTTTCACTCAGTTCTCTTCTGAATCATTCAGATGTTAATTAGCAAACTTCAGACGGGCCTGTACCAGTGGCAGTGCGTCCATTAGGGGTGCTCAGGCGCTGCCCCCTCTCCCCAACCACCCCCCTCTGTGCACTATGGATAACAATCTATCTACGGCCACTATAGACACCCCCATTCAGGCATCCGGCTTGCAGTGCACCCAGGTGTGTTAGCAAAGCAAATGAATATTTGCTTTGCTAACACAGAACCGCCTCTCAGCCAATCAGGAGGCCCTGATTGGCTGAAGGTAGAGGCGATCTCATTGGCCGCCTAGCAAAGCAGGAAGAAGACACGCACGGAGGACGCATGGAGGATACAGAGCGATCACCATGCTACCCATCCCACAGCTCGCCACCTGTCACGCTGCCTGACCCACCAGCACGATGGTGTAAGTGCCGGGCAGACAGCGGGCGGGGGGAGGGGGGGGGGGCACAGTGGCTGCATATTATGGGCACAAAGGCTGCAATTGATGGAGCACAGTTGGCTGCATTTGCGGGGCACAAAGGGTGCATATGATGGGCACAGTTGGCTGCATATGATGGTCACAGTTGGCTGCATTTGCGGAGCACAGAGTCTGCATATGATGGTCACAGTTGGTTGCAAATGATGGACAGAGTGGCTGCATATGATGGGCACAGTTGGCTGCATATGATGGGCACCGTGGCTGCATATGATGGGCACAGTTGGCTGCATATGATGGGCACAGTTGGCTGCATATGATGGGCACAGTGGCTGCATACGATGGGCACAGTGAAGTGAAGAATACTTTTTACCCTTACTGTACTGTAATGGGAACACTCACATAGGGAATAATCGATGGTTTACGGCAAATCATGCATGTAAGATGAATCAAAGAAACTCCTGTAGTGTGAAACTGTATAAAAACGTATTGAAGATAAAAGATACCAACTACAGTAGTGCCTTGGATTGCGAGCATAATTAGTTTCAGAAGAATGCTTGTAACCCAAAGCACTTGTATATCAAAGCGAGTTTCCCCATAGGAATTAATGGAAACTCAGATAATTGGTCTATGCAGTGCCGCATGTGGCCAGAGGTGCGGGGGGGGGGGCACCGGAGGCACTCGGAAACACTCGGAGACCACTCGGAGACACTCGGGAACAGAGTGTCTCCGAGCGTCACTGGCGCTCCCGCACCTCTAGCCACATGCGTTACTGCACACCCCAGCAGCTTGAATTCTGCTCGTCTTGCAAAACAACGGTCACAAATCGAGTCAGAATTTTTTTCTTTTTTTTAAATAGCTCGTATTGCGAAAAACGCTCGCAAATCCTGTTATTCGCAATCCGAGGTATTACTGTACTTACATAGAGGAAGTTTAAAACCAGCATATATTCAATGTATATCCGTCCCCGGATTCAAGCCGACAGCCTCATGGGGTCGGTGGGCGTGGTAACGTCACGAGCATGGACTCCACCCAAGTGAATGGGCTGCCCTATGCGCGACATGCAGAAACGCGTGTTAATCGCTCTTAAAAAATCAGGAGCAGGAACGCGCTATGTGAGATGTGTATGGGATCTTAACCTCTTGGCGCCTGGCCCTTTAAGAGGTTTACTATGTCGGGGGGGGGGCAGAAGTTTATAATCATGTGATTGGCTGTCACATAATTGGAAAGCTCCCAATCGCAAGCAGCGTTTGGGAACTTTCCGTTAGCCACCGGTAACTGTGCGGGGCGCTCGCTCTAAGCACAGCTCCATACCTCCCAACTGTCCCTGATTTCGAGGGACTGTCCCTGATTTGGAGCAATGTCCCTCTGTCCCTCTTTCCTCCTCATTTGTCCCTCATTTTGGTCTGATCCATATAGTTGTATATAAAATGCACTTTTTATCTTTCAAAAAGTGTTTCCCAGTGCTAAACCTCTCATCTGATTTCTAAATTGCTGCATTTGTACATTTTAAAAGCCAATATAAAGGAATAGTAGTGGTAAAAAAAAAAAGCCCTTGTGGGTTTAATTAACCTTTTTTTGGGGGTTATTTCTCCTTTAAGGGGGTGTGGCAGGGGGGCGTGTCCTATGCCTGCATGCATTTGTTAGTAGGTGTCCCTCATTCCCATCTCCAAATGTTGGGAGGTGTGCAGCTCTATTTGCACCGATTCACGCAAATATGCGACCGCTCTGTGCCAAGGCTCACCCGCCGAGAGGCCACATATTTGCGTGCTGCCAGCGCCAAGGAGGGGGTTAAGGTGTTTTGGTGGTTTATAGGGGTACAGCGGGATTTAAATGGCTCCTGGTGGTTACGGAGGGCTGCTTTCAGCTATCTTGGGTCTGTTTTTGTGCCAAAATACGGCCCATCATTAGCCTCATTCTTTTACTTTTTTTTTTATTCCATCAACACAGAGAAAATAAGAGCTGTATGCAATTTTTTTGCAACACACAGATAACCAAGCGTTATGGTGTGCTGTGGTTTGTAGCCCAATGGATGGCACTGCAAAACAACCACATTGTATATTCCGGCAGTGGCGCACGTTACCAATGTGTTACCACGGCACAATTGGTGTGAATCGGCGCCTCCGTTTTGATTGAATGTTTTTTTGTATCCTACGGTGAAAGGTAAAAAACACTTAAAAGTCGTATTTTAATCACAGTGGTGCTTGCGGTATCACCAGCAGGGGGCAGGAGAGATCAGTCGCTCCTATCTGGACGACACTTGGCAGGCTCTGTGTATTTAAACTTGAACTTTTATTGATCAAAAGCCCTGTTATATGTTAACACTTGTGTAACAGATATTATTTAACCATTAATACCTATTAACGTCTCGCTAAGGTCGCGGTCTGTTTACTCCTACGCAGTGCGGTATTTATATCCCTCATACACCGCAGGGGCTCTTATCCCGAAAAAAAATGTATTAATCAAACAGCTGTCCAGATTTCTTCCGCTAATACATACGTTACACAGCAGAGTATTAATGTCACCAGCTAACCATATGTTTATATTACGTCTCTGTGAACTTTTATTGCAATGGCTCAATACATTGCAAGCCTCCATTACCCACCTTCTTCTGGCTCTTGAAGTATCTATGGAGCCTGGTTAGAAATTGTTCCAGGGTTCATAGCACTGAAGGCGCCACTACAGTGCCTTGAAAAATTATTCATACCCCTTGAGATTTTCCACATTTTGTCATGTTACAACCAAAAACGTAAATAGTATTTTATTGGGATTTTATGTGATAGATCAACACAAAGTGGCACATAATTGTGAAGTGGAAGGAAAATTATAAATGTTTTTCAAATTTTTTTTACAAATAAATATGTGAAAAGTGGGGGGTACATTTGTATGGCGCCCTCCGGAGTCAATACTTTGTAGAACCTCCTTTCACTACAATTACAGCTGCAAGTCTTTTTGGGGATGTTTCTACCAGCTTTGCACATCTAGAGAGGGACATTTTTGCCCATTCTTCTTTGCAAAATAGCTCAAGCTCTGTCAGATTGGATGGAGAGCGTCTGTGAACAGCAATTTTCAAGTCTTGCCACAGATTCTCAATTGGATTTAGGTCTGGACTTTGACTGGGCCATTCTAACACATGAATATGCTTTGATCTAAACTATTCCATTGTAGCTCTGGCTGTATGTTTAGGGTCGTTGTCCTGCTGGAAGGTGAACCCCCGCCCCAGTCTCAAGTCTTTTGCAGACTCTAATGCCGCGTACACACGGCCGGACTTTTCGTCAGACTGAACTCCGAAGGACTTTTTGACGGAGTTCCAACAGAGTTCCAAGGAAACGGACTTGCCTACACACGATCACACCAAAGTCCGACTGATTCGAACGTGATGACGTACAGCCGGACTAGAATAGGGAAGTTCATAGCCAGTAGCCTATAGCTGCCCTTGCGTCCTTTTTTGTCCGTCAGACTAGCATACAAACGGATTTTTCGATCGGACTCGAGTCCGTCGGAAAGATTTGAAACATGTTCTATTTCTAAAGTCCAACAGATTTTTCGACAGAAAAGGTCAGATGAAGCCCACACACGATCAAATTGTCCGACGGATTCGTTCCGTCCGACCAGTTCGGTCGAAAAGTCCGGTCGTGTGTACGCGCCATAACAGGTTTTCTTCTAAGAATGCCCTGTATTTGGCTCCATCCATCTTCCCATCAACTCTGACCAGCTTCCCTGTCCCTGCTAAAGAAAAGCATCCCCACAACATGATACTGCCACCACAATGTTTCACAGTGTGGATGGTATGTTCAGGGTGATGTGCAGTGTTAGTTTTCTGCCACACATAGCGTTTTGCTTTTAGGCCAAAAAGTTCAATTTTGGTCTCATCTGACCAGAGCACCTTCTTCCACGTGTTTGCTGTGTCCCCCATATGGCTTCTCACAAACTACAAACGGGACTTCTTATGGCTTTCTTTCAACAATGTCTTTCTTCTTGTCACTCTTCCATAAAGGTCAGATTTGTGGAGAGCACAACTAATAGTTGTCCTGTGTACAGATTCTCCCACCTGAGCTGTGGATCTCTGCAGCTCCTCCAGAGTTACCATGGACCTCTTGGCTGCTTCTCTGATTAATGCTCTCCTTGCCCGGCCTGTCAGTTTAGGTGGACGGCCATGTCTTGGTAGATTTGCAGTTGTGCCATACTCTTTCCATTTTCGGATGATGGATTGAACAGTGCTCTGTGAGATGTTCAGAGCTTGGGATATTTTTTTATAACCTAACCCTGCTTTATACTTCTCCACAACTTTATCCCTGACCTGTCTGGTGTGTTCCTTGGCCTTTGTGATGCTGTTTGTTCACTAAGGTTCTCTAACAAACCTCTGAGGGCTCCACAGAATAGCTGTATTTAGACTGAGATTAAAGGGGTTGTAAAGGTAATTATTTTTTTTCTTAAAAATAACAAACATGTTATACTTACCTTCACTGTGCAGCTCGTTCTGCACAGAGTGGCCCCGAACCTGGTCTTCTGGGGTCCCTCGGCGGCTGTTTCAGCTCCTCCCCGCAAGCATTAACCACCTTAATGCGAGCTCCCTCGCATGGTGGTTAGTGCTTGCGGGCGCGCTCCCGTGATACAGCCGGCGGCTATAGCCGCTCACTGTATCACTCGGCCCCGCCCCCCAGCGCGCCGCGTCATTGGATGTGATTGACAGCAGCGCGAGCCAATGGCTGCGCTGCTTCCAATCCATCCACTGTAGCCAATCAGCGGCCAGGGTGAGCGGAGGAATAGATGTCGGGAACGCGAAGCTGACTTTCGAGGCGTCAGGTAAGTAAAACGGGGGGGCTGGGGGCGGCGGTATTGTCAGAGGTTTTTTCACCTTAATGCATAGAATACATTAAGGTGAAAAATTTTTTACCTTTACAACCCCTTTAAATGAGACACAGGTGGACTCTATTTACTAATTAGGTGACTTCTGAAGGCAATTGGTTCCACTAGATTTTAGTTAGGGGTATCAGAGTAAAGGGGGCTGAATACAAATGCACGCCACACTTTTCACATATTTATTTGTGAAATATGTTGAAAACCATTTATCATTTTCCTTCCACTTCACAATTATGTGCCACTTTGCGTTGGTTTATCACATTAAATCCCAATAACATACATTTACGTCTTTGGATGTAACATGACAAAATAGGGAAAATTTCAAGGGTTATGAATACTTTTTCAAGGCACTGTATATCAAGAATGTACTATCTGTGTATATGGAGGAGTATATAAAGTTTAGAGAATTTTCCCTCGCTTCCTGTCCTGCTGATGTTTTGGTTGACAGTGACACCACTGGCAGGTGACGTGGGCACACCCAGGGTATGGAGTCTAAGGGACAGCTTGGTCTTCACTAGAGTACACTGTAAAGATTGATAGGCCAGTGCCCCTAGTGGCCCTGGATTATTTTGCTGCAAACTGACATCAGATCACTGCCCTTGTGGTTGTACACAGCCGATCAGCAAGTTTCAGTTGATTGACTGAAACCTGCTGACAAACTCATGCTACTTCCACGCATGGGCACCTGTAAACCAGTTCAGGTACAGGTAAAAGTTTGGGTACATTGCGGTGCCCGGCTGTGCCGCTCGCTCGCAGTAAATCTACAAAGTTTAAAAAAAACATTTATTAATGTTGATGTTCCCACAGTGTGGCATGGTACGTCTGGGATGTGGGAATCTTGGGGTATCACGCTTCCCCTCTCTTATTCTGGGGGAGGGGGGTGGTGGGAGAGTGGGGGTTGTTTTAGTTGGACAACTTTGGGATTTTCCGTAGCATGATTTTTTGCGTGAATGAATTTGGGAGAACTGGTTTGACAACTAATGTATCGTTTCTTTTCCTTTTTTCAGTGCTTTTACTCCTTTTTTTATGATTTGCTTACTCCCCTGATGAAGCCAATGTTTTGGCGAAACTAGTAGGGATCAACGATTGAATCGATCACCACTCAACATCTTGGGTATCAATTAATAATGGTTGAAGCTTATTCTCTGTTCAAATTAATTGGTTTTGATATATGTGTATGAACTCTTGTACATGTCTCTTTTAAAATTGTATATTAATAAAGAAATATTTTTATAAGGTATGTGTTCCAAATGTGTTCTTGGCACTGCAATAATCAAATTTTCCTGTTTCCCCTTAACTATTTATTAATGAACACAGAGCTGCATAAATTTGTATCTTTTACATCTAGAGTTCAGCTTTAACCATAAGAAATAAGACACCTGGTGGTAGTAGAGGCTTGGCACGTGCCCGCATGGCGGGGCGGGGTGTGTACTGATAGTAGGCGCGGGGTGTTTGCCAGAGAAGGCGGGGGGTGTTAGGAAGAGATAGGATCTAGCATGCAGCGGTGTGCCAAGCGGTGCTGTCGGAGAATATAGGCATTAATAACCATACGCAAAACGTCTGTGCGGAGTGAGAGCGATAGATTGTGCCAAACATGCTGCAAAGTTAATGGGGGACAGATGGTAAAGCTTTGTACCAACAGCAGTGCACCAGAGGAAGGTCCATAGGTGACCAGGACATGGGTGTACACACCTGCACGGTACGCAGCACCGGTCACACCCATGGAGAAAAACATGTCCAATATTTGGCTCCTTTCCTGCCTACATGAGATATCTTCTGCCGTATCTGACGTCATTAGAAAAATACTGTTTAAAATTGAATAGTTTACCTTTAGCCTCAGTTATACTGTAAAAAAAAAACACTGTGTCCAGATTCAGTAGGCTTCTCAGAGTGCTTCTGTTCAGGGCTGCAGCATCCCATGGCTAGGCAGGGGTGGCTGATGCTCCATTTTTTGATAGGGGGAGGAAGGGGGGGCGTCAAGCAAACCAAACAACACCCCCCTCCCCCATTTGTTCAGTCAACCTCCTCCCCCACCCGTCACTCGCCCGTCCACCCACAAGCTCTGCACTTAACGGGCAGCTTCGTCAGCTTCCCCCTGCGTCTCCTCCCCCTCGGCGGCTTCCCACTGCGTCTCCTCCTCCTCGGCGGCTTCCCCCTGAGTCTCCTCCTCTTCCTTGGCAGCTTTCCCCTGCGTCTCCTCCTCCTCGGCGGCTTCCCCCTGCATCTCCTCCTCCTCCGCCTCCTCGGCGGCTTCCCCCTGCGTCTCCTCCTCCTTGGCAGCTTCCCCCTGGATCTCCTCCTCCTCCTCCTCCTCAGCAGCTTCCTCCTGCATCTCCTCCTCCTCCTCGGCAGTTTCCCCCTGTGTCTCCTCCTCCTCCTCGGCAGCTTCCCCCTGCGTCTCCTCCTCCTCCTCGGCAGCTTCCCCCTGCTTCTCCTCCTCCTCCTCCTCAGCAGCTTCCTCCTGCATCTCCTCCTCCTCCTCGGCAGTTTCCCCCTGCGTCTCCTCCTCTTCCTCGGCAGTTTCCCCCTGCATCTCCTCCTCCTCCCAGGCAGTTCCCCCTGCGTCTCCTCCTCAGCAGCTTCCCCCTGCGTCTCCTCCTCCTCTTTGGCAGCTTCCCCCTGCGTCACCTCCTCCTCCTCAGCAGCTTCCCCCTGCGTCTCCTCCTCCTCCTCGGTAGCTTCCTCCTGCATCTCCTCCTCCTCGGCAGCTTCCCCCTGCGTCTCCTCCTCCTCCTCGGCAGCTTCCCCCTGCGTCTCCTCCTCAGCAGCTTCCTCCTGCATCTCCTCCTCCTCCTTGGCAGTTTCCCCCTGCGTCTCCTCCTCCTCCTCGGCAGTTTCCCCCTGCATCTCCTCCTCCTCCCAGGCAGTTCCCCCTGCGTCTCCTCCTCAGCAGTTTCCCCCTGCATCTCCTCCTCGGCAGCTTCCCACTGCATCTCCTCCTCCTCCTTGGCAGCTTCCCCCTGCGTCTCCTCCTCCTCCTTGGCAGCTTCCCCCTGCTTCTCCTGCTTCTCCTCCTCCTCCTCAGTAGCTTCCTCCTGCATCTTCTCCTCCTCCTCGGCAGTTTCCCCCTGCGTCTCCTCCTCCTCCTCGGCAGTTTCCCCCTGCATCTCCTCCTCCTCCCAGGCAGTTCCAGCTGCGTCTCCTCCTCAGCAGCTTCCCCCTGCGTCTTCTCCTCAGCAGCTTCCCCCTGCGTCTCCTCCTCCTCCTCAGCAGCTTCCCCCTGCGTCTCCTCCTCCTCCTCGGTAGCTTCCCCCTGCGTCTCCTCCTCCTCCTCCTCAGCAGCTTCCTCCTGCATCTCCTCCTCCTCCTCGGCAGTTTCCCGCTGCGTCTCCTGCTCCTCCTCGGCAGCTTCCCCCTGCGTCTCCTCCTCCTCGGCAGCTTCCCCCTGCGTCTCCTCCTCAGCAGCTTCCTCCTGCATCTCCTCCTCGGCAGTTTCCCCCTGCGTCTCCTCCTCCTCCTCGGCAGTTTCCCCCTGCATCTCCTCCTCCCAGGCAGTTCCCCCTGCGTCTCCTCCTCAGCAGTTTCCCCCTGCATCTCCTCCTCGGCAGCTTCCCCCTGCATCTCCTCCTCCTCCTCGGCGGCTTCCTGCTGCGTCTCCTCCCCCTCGGCGGTTTCCCCATGCATCTCCTCCTCCGCGGCAGCTTCCCTCTGCGTCTCCTCCTCCTCAGCAGCTTCCCCCTGTGTTTCCTCCTCCTCCTTGGCAGCTTCCCCCTGCATCTCCTCCTCCTTGGCAGCTTCCCCCTGCATCTCTTCCTCCTCTTTGGCAGTTTCACCCTGCGTCTCCTCCTCCTCCTCGGTGGCTTCCCCCTGCGTCTCCTCCTCCTCCTCCTCGGCAGCTTCCTCCTAGGCAGCCAATATGGTCGCTTCTCCTCACAGCTAATCGATCTTAAGACCCTCTTCCTGATTGGACGGGAGTAGAAGCAGGAAGAAAATAGCAAATATTAATTCGCTAATGCCACACAACTGGGTGGGCTCAGTTTACCCTTTTTTGAAGCCAATTAGAGCCTCAGGCTCTAATCATGTGTTTAAGAAAAAAAAAAACCATTGAAATCTATGCGTCCGGTGCCCTGCATGTAGATTAGGGGCCGGGCGCATGGATTTGGGGGGCAGCGCCCCTAATGGAGAGGCCGCCACTGGTGCTAGGATTATGAGCTTGGGTTCATACGAACCTGGGAGACAGCTTTCCTTGGCCAATCAGCTGCAGCACATAAACAAAGGGGTGGGGATGCTTATGACATCATTGACCTAATATGGCCACATAGCCCTAATAGTTTAATGTTATTGACCTAATATGACATTGACCTTATATGGCCATATTAGGTCAATGATGTCATGAACATCCATGCCCCTTTGTGTGATGTCATTGACCTAATATGACATTGACCTTATATGGCCATATTTGGTCAATGATGTCATGAACATTTCCACGCCCCTTTGTGTGATGTCATGAACATCCATGCCCCTTTGTGTGATGTCATTGACCTAATATGACATTGACCTTATATGGCCATATTTGGTCAATGATGTCATGAACATTTCCACGCCCCTTTGTGTGATGGCATTGACTTAATACGACATTGACCTTATATGGCCATATTAAGTAAATTATGCCATGAACATTTCCACACCCCTTTTGTGTGATGTCATATGACATTTACCTTATAAGGCCATATTAAGTCAATGATGTCATCATAGGTGTGCGCAGCCTATTGCATTAGGGTATGCACCCCAAAGCTCAAACACACGTGCGTGTGTGTATGTATGTATATATGTGTAATAGTATGTGCCATTAGTTTTTGTATTTTAATTATTTTATTTTTGTATTATTATTTACAATTTTATTTTTATATTATTTTGTACAATTTTTGGGGGAGCCCTGTGGGGGGGGGGGGTTGGCGAAATATCAGTAGGGGGAATTTATGCCGCACAGGGTGATTAGGGTGTTCTGAGGCACACCCGACACACCCCCGGCACACACCTATGGATGTCATGAACATCCCTGCCCCTTTGTTTGATGTCATTGACTTACTATGACATCAACCTTATATGGCCATATTTGGTCAATGATGTCATGAACATGCCCGCCCCTTTGTGTGATGTCATTGACCTAATATGACATTGACCTTATATGGCAAAATTAGGCCAATAATGTCATAAGCACTCGCCCCTTTATGTCTGCGCATCCACCCACAGCAGCTTGGCCTGGCAATTACAACTGACTTCTGGGTGTGGTCGAACATGGGTTCCAACATACCTCCCAACTGTCCCTGATTTGGAGCAATGTCCCTCTGTCCCTCTTTCCTCATTTCTCCCTCATTTTGGTCTGATCTATATAGATGTATATAAAATCCACTTTTTATCTATCAAAAAGTGTTTCCCAGTGCTAAACCTTTCATCCAATTTCTAAATTGCTGCATTTGTAAATTCCAAAAGCCAATATGAAGGAATAGTAGTGGTAAAAAAAGCACTCAACCTGACCTGACTAACTATGTAACTCTCTTAAAGGGAGTGCTCCTAATCTCAGCTTGTTACCGGTATAAAAGACACCTGTCCACAGAAGCAATCAATGAGATTCCAATCTCTCCACCAAGGCCAAGACCAAAGAGCTGTCCAAGCATGTCTGGGACAAGATTGTAGCCCCACACAAGGCTGGAATGGGCTACAAAACCATCGCCAAGCAGCTTGGTGAGAGGGTGACAACAGTTGGTGCGATTTATTCACAAATGGAGGAAACACAAATTATTTGTCAATCTCCCTCGGTCTGGGGCTCCAGGCGAGATCTCACCTCGTGGAGTTTCAATGATCATGAGAACGGTGAGGAATCAGCCCAGAACTACACGGGAGAATCTTGGGGGGGTACAAGGATCAGGTAAATTAAAGTGCTGAAAAAGACTATAAATTACAAAGATGGACTTTGTAGGCACACACATAGGATAAAAATTATTTTAGAAATTTTAATTGGATAAAGTTAAAAAGGTAATGTACAAAACATAAAAGAAACATTTGTATGATGTGTGTTTCTTTTATGTTTTGTACATTACCTTTTTAAATTTATCCAATTAAAATTTCAAATCATTTTTATCCTATGTGTGTGCCTACAAAGTCCATCTTTGTAATTTATAGTCTTTTTCATTCAATATCGGGACGTTGGCATACTTTTATTGGTGCATCCACAGTGTCACCCTGTGAGGATACACGGTAAATTCAAATTTTTTTTTTTTGATAAATTAAAGTGCTGTTACTTGAATAAACGAATGGTTAACCCTTGCAGTGGCTGCAAATTTCCCCAGAGTTGGTCTTTAAGGTCTGTGAGCCATGGTTTCGAAAGAAGGAACGCGATCATAGTGGTAGGTGGTCCTGGGGCCATGGGATAAAATGTCATATCAAACGTCAATGGTAGCGAATTGTTTAATTCACAAAGTTTGGACCAGTAAAAATGTTGCGGAGACAAAAAAAAAAGATAAACTTTTCTGAAACCTTTGTGTAAACAGAATTAGGAACCGCAGCGCTTAATGAACAGTAGTCATTCTGTGAACCTCAGCAGCGGCATTAAGCAGGAGTCTGTTTCTTTCTGAGAAATTATTTGTGGTTTGAATATTAAAAAAAAAAAAATTAACAAAAAAACCTTTGCAGCTCACGTAGCATCCACCTGTTCCCAGGCACAGTTCCTGCTGCCCACCACTAGGGGCAGCAGATTGTTGCACGAAACAATGGGACATATTGTTCTATTGATCGTCATTGTAGTATTCAGTGTAGTATTCTAGGCAATTCAATTTTACGGCCGCTCAGCAAGTGATGGGTTAAATGTAATGAAAATGATTCAAAGGAGTGATAAGAATGTTTAAAATGAAAACAAGTATATTTCCTGATTAATGTAATCCTAGAACTGAAGTCATAATCCATCTGTCCATTGGATTTTGCCCCACAGATCTGCCCGATAGTATCTATTTGCTTTCAGTGTATCATCTATGGATGAGAGCCAGCTTCCCTTTTTGCATGGTGTTCTGTTCATGAACAAAGCTCACAGAGTTTTTTTTTTGTCAGCTGCCCCTGATGGATGAAAGCAAGTTAGTGTTAACCAGTGGAGGCCCATCCATAAAGGGGCGCACGGGCGCCGCCTCCCCTGTCCATGCGTCCGGCCCCCTGATCTACATATCGGGGCGCCGGTTCATGGATTCCAATGCGGGGTGGGCATAGCTCCCTGATTTCGAGGGACTGTCCCTGATTTGGAACAATGTCCCTCATTCCTCCTCATTTGTCCCTCATTTTCTATATAGTTGTATATAAAATTCACTTTTTATCTATCAAAAAGTGTTTTCCAGTGCTAAACCTTTCATCTGATTTCTAAATTGCTGCATTTGTAAATTCCAAAAGCCAATATAAAAGAATAGTAGTGGTAAAAAAAAGCACTTGTGGGTTTAACCAATCTTGTTTTTTTGTACAATTCTCCTTTAAGGGGGCGTGGCAAGGGGTGTGCCCCATGCCTGCATAATTTTTGCTGATAGGTTGTCCCTCATTCCAATCTCAAAAAGTTGGGAGGTATGGGGGTGGGTTTTTTTTTAAAGCACCTGATTAGAGCCAGAGGCTCTACTAGGCTTCAAAAAAAGGGTGGCCTCGGAGTGCAGAGCATTGCACACCGAGCCCACCCAGTTGTGCGAAATGAATTTTTGCTATTTTCACACTAAGGTTCCTCCCTGCCAATCAGGAGGCAGCTCGTGAAACCTGTTTCCTGATTGGCCAAAGCAGCAGGCGATCCTATTGGATGCCTAACGCTTTGTCGGAAGAGGCGACACGCGGCGGAGGAAGCTTGAGGAGCAGACGCTGCTGCCCGCACTCCAGGAGAGGACACCACAGCCCCACCACATGAGCGGGTAACTGCAGGACCGCCCGCGCGGGGGGGCTGTCTCAGTGCCGCGCTGCCGGGGTAGGGGGGTGTTGTTTGTTTGCCACCCCCCCAAAAGAAGAACTCACCAGCCGCCACTGGTGTTAACCCATTCTGAAGCTGAAATTTATTGGGCGCACAGAGAGCACTACAGTCTCCAACTAAGCCCCGGGCTACATGGTCATGGTCATGGCTAGAGATAAGCTTGGGTTCGGCCCAAACACCCAAACCGGAGGAAAGCGGTCTGTCCCAGGCCTATAGGCTGGGGGTGGGGAATTCCCCGCCACGCAGCCACAGGTATGCAAAGTGGCAGGCATGCTCATGACATGGACATATAGAAGAAAGAGGGGATAGGGGGACTTTACATGAGGCAAAGAGTGCCAAAGGGTGCCAAGACCAGCCTGTTCTAACCATGGATTTTAATATTTCAATATTGAATATCATGTGTGTATTGGATGTACAATGCTATTTTGGATTTACTCTGTTGATTATGCTTATATGACCATTTATATTATTAATGTTTAATCTCTACATAAATCATGTTTACCATATACTGTATGATTGTTAACTGATATGTTCATTATTTATGATTAAAACATATTAAATACTAATGTTAATATTATTACAATTATTATTATTACTGTTATTATTATTACTATTGTTATTATTATTACATTTGATATTATTATTACTGGTATTCATGAATTGATCAATTGTGTTTGCAGCATTACATTACGGTCAAAACAGAGGACAAGGGGGCACTTCTTTAGGTCTAGAGGAAAAGAGATTTTATCTCCAAATACGGAAAGATTTCTTCACAGTAAGAGCTGTAAAAATGTGGAATAGACTCCCTCCAGAGATGGTTCTGGCCAGCTCAGTAGATTGCTTTAAGAAAGGCCTGGATTCTTTCCTAAATGTACATAATATAACTGGGTACTAACATTTATAGATAAAGCTGATCCAGGGTAAATCTGATTGCCTCTCTGGTAAGGATGAGCGTCCGGCGTGTTCACATATCCCACGTGCAGAGCCCCCCAGGATGTCGGCGCTGCGCTAATCACAGGCAGTGAGACATTGTCCCGATGCGCGGCTGCAGAGATCGGGAAACGTCTCACGGCCTGTGATTAGCGCAGCGCCGACATCCTGGGGGGCTCTGCACGTGGGATATGTGAACACGCCGGACGCTCATCCTTACTGGGATCAGGAAGGAATTTTTCCCCCTTCTGTAGCAAATTGGATCATGCTTTGCTGGGGTTTTTCACCTTCCTCTGGATCAACTCTGGGTATGGGATTGTATAATATTTTTTATTTTGTTTATTTATTTTTTTATGGTTGAACTACTAGATGGTCTTTTTTCAACCTGACTAACTATGTAACATTGTATCAACTTTTATCGAATTATACATTATTCATTCTTATATTTTATATTTATTGCATAAACATGTCTCATGTAAAGTCCTGCTATCCCCTCTTTCTTCTATATGTCTATGTATTAGGGATGGAGGCATGTCTGTGCTAAGCTGTGGCAGGTCACGCATGTCCTTACTTTTGCCATGCTCATGACATGGTTGAATTAAGATGTGGCAAGCCATGCAAACTCCATGCAGATAGTCACTTGGTTGGGATTTGAATTGATGACCCCCCAGTGCTACAGACGAACAAAAATAGAGAAAAGGCATGCTGAGTTTTTTTTTTTTAATCTGAGGTTCTTTTGCTAATGGCTGTTACAGCCCTGTGACTTGATGCAAAACACGGCCAGGCAATTAGCATTTTCAGAAAAAAGCCAGCATTGGCAGCCCCCATATTTCTCATATCACAGGTATGGTTTATAAAAAAAAAAAAAAAAAAAAAGACAATTTCTCTTGGCCATACACATGGCCACTCTGGGTCTTTAAGAGAATGAAATAAGGGACAGCTACAGGTGATTCAATTAGTACAACAAGCTGCTGGATTTCCAGCTATGGAGTCTGCTGACATAAGACAAGACAAGAGGTATGTGCAACATCTTCTAGGGCAGTGGCGTTGCTAGGGGGTGGCTTTTGGGGCTATAGCCCCGAATCTCAGCCCCATAGCCCCGAGTCTCTGCAGGGGTCCCCAAGGGGAGGGGAGGCTCTCTAGGGACCCTGTGAGTGGGGGGCTCTCTGGGGACCCTGATGCATGGGGGAGGCTCTCTGGGGACCCCGATTTAAGGGGGAGGCTCTCTGGGAACCCTGATGCAATGGGGAGGCTCTCTGGGAACCCTGATGCAAAGGGGGCTCTCTGGGGACCCTGATTTAAGGGGGGCTCTCTGGGGACCCTGATCTAAGTCGGAGGCTCTCTGGGGACCCCGATTTAAGGGGGAGGCTCTCTGGGGACCCCGATTTGAAGGGGGAGGCTCTCTGGGAACCCTGATGCAATGGGGAGGCTCTCTGGGAACCCTGATGCAAAGGGGGCTCTCTGGGGACCCTAATTTAAGGGGGGCTCTCTGGGGACCCTGATCTAAGTCGGAGGCTCTCTGGGGACCCCGATTTAAGGGGGAGGCTCTCTGGGAACCTTGATGCAAGGGGGAGGCTCTCTGGGAACCCTGATGCAAGGGGGAGGCTCTTTGGGGATCCTAATGTAGGGGGGGCTCTCTGGGGACCTTGATGTAAGGGGGGGCTCTCTGGGGATATATACACACACATGTATATTATATACATGTGTATGCCCGCCCAAGCATATGACTTTCTTTACTACATTGCTATGGGCTCTAGCCCCAGATCATTTGTAGAACTAGCAACGCCCCTGTTCTAGGGAATGTTATGTCTGCATTTATACTGCATGTGAAATACTTTCTATAGTGCAGATAAGTCATTTATATATGCCCCCCCCCCCAATGCAGGGTATACAACCCCATCAATAGATAAGCCTAGATGTTTGCCTTTCCTTGGCCCTGCTCCTTGATGGGGGTCTGTATGCGCCCCTATTGCGCAGCCAGCAACCATTACGGAGTTGTGCAATGCTGGTCATGTGATCATCTCTATAAAATCGCAACCACAGGCTTCAGTGGAGAGTGATACGTTTTCCCTAATCCTTCCGCTATTAGAAATACTTTCATTATCCATACACGTTAAAATCAACGTTTCTGACTTCATTTTACGTAAAAACCCCCAAAACATTTTCTGAACACAAAGTGCTCTGTAGAATTGAAAAAAATTGTTGCAATCTTATGTTGCAGGATAATTGTGCAACTGTTTATCTAATTTTTTTAAATGAATAATTATTATTCACTTCCCGACTGTACAACATGGATATAAGGCGGCCCTGCTGTGCCAGATCATGTTGCTCATTTCCTCTGTCATTACACACAGGGGAAGCCAATCGGTTGGTGCTGGGTACTCGATGTCCACCGGCACCTGCCTATCGTCGGGCAGAGAGACAGAACTGCAATCTGCCTATGTAAACAAAGCATGGGGGTGGGGCTTGTGTCCATAAAGACATGGAGGAAGGAACTTGACTGGCCTGCACAGAACCCTGACCTCAACCTGATAGAACACCTTTTGGGATGAATTCGAGCGGAGACAGCGAGCCAGCCCTTCTCATCCAACATCAGTGCTTGACCTCACAAATGAGTAAGGATGAGCTCCGTCGATGCAGCCACGCGTCAGGACAATATCTCACTGCCTGTGATTAGCTCAGCGCCGACTTCCTGGCGGGCTCTGCACGTGGGCTGTGCGAACACGCCGGAGCTCATCCTCACAAATGCACTTCTGGAAGAATGGTCAAAAATTCCCATAGACACACTCCTAAACCTTGTGGACAGCCTTCCCAGAAGAGTTGAAGCTGTTATGGCTGTAAAGGGTGGGCCAACTCAATTTTGAACCCTACGGACTAAGACTAGGTGCCATTAAAGTATTTATGTGCGTGTAAAGGCAGGCGTCCCAATACTTTTGGTAATATAGTGTATATCCATTACTGGGTAGTGTGTGTGTGTGTGTGGGGGGGGGGGGGGGGGGCAGGTTTAGGCTTAGTTAGAGACTGGACATCTACTTTAACCTGTTCAATAGATATTCCCCCAGCAGGTGTCTGCCGCCGCCGTCTTGGGTTGCCAGATCTATAAAAGGTGTGGCTCGGTAGGAGCACATGACCTGTGTTGTTTAGTCATAACCAACATGGTAAAACCACGCCAGGCTTTCAGTATGATAAGCAAAAAATGTTTTCTTTATTCTGGGTGCTAAGGTCACCCATCACACCTCTGTCTGCAAAAGTACACCTGCGAATTGTCTATTTTATAATAAAAAATTATATTTTTATTTATATTTCTGGTACAGAGCGAAGGGTAAAATTATTTCCAAATAAAATATTTATTTTTATTATTACTTTTTAAGTGGGAGTAAACTCCCTTGTTTGATATTTTTTTTCTTACCTATAATAACGCTTACCTATAGGTACAGTAATTATCTCCTAAACGTGCGCAGTTTAGGAGATATTTACTTGAGATGCGGTGACGTCACCAGCGCATGCACTCTGAAGGAACGCCATACCCATGCCGTTCCTTCAGAGCCATTCCATTGTGGCATCATGCCACTGTGCCACGCATGAGCGAGAGTGACGGCATCGCCAGTTCGGCCATTCATATTGCCGACGCCCGCGAACCCAGAAGGAAGACCAGGTTACAATGGAAGCGCCTTCAGCGGTGACAGTGCGCTGCTAGAGGGCTTCCTTTTCAGGTACGTCTGTCAGAATGTGCTAGTATGCAATGCATACTAGCCAGGGGCGGACTGACCATTCGGGCACTGCCCGAGGGCCCCATGCCACTAAGGGGCCCCATCAGGGTTGCCAGCCTCAATAAAACCAGGGACAGTATGTAAAAATCTTTGTTTTTTTAAAAATCCCAAGATTATAGCTGCCCCGCCTCTCCAGTACCTTCTTTTCAGTGTGTGTATGTGTATTCTGTGTGTGTATATTGTGTGTATACTGTATGTGTGTGTGTGTATACTGTGTGTGTTTATTGTGTGTCTGTGTATACTGTGTGGCCCCATAATCTTCTCCTATTGCCCGGGGGCCCCATGAGTTGTCAGTCCGCCCCTGATGCGCGCACATTATGACTTAAACTGCCCCGTGCCTTTTTTTTTTTTTTTTTTTTGTCTTTTAAGAAACAGTATGTGCAATACAAGTGATTGTGGTACTGTAGTGCAGCATTAAAGGGTTAAATCAGGCAGCGAGGAGGTGTTTTAATGCTTCGTCACTGCCTGGAAAACGCCCTCTGAAAAGCGTTCCGCACCAGGATCGATCTTCAGAGGGCAGCGCAAGTCTGAGGGAGCCTTAACACAGGCAGCAGTCCCTACTGCCCCTCTGGAAAAATAGAAAATTTGTATCAAAAATTTATCGTAATTTTTCCTTTCCTGGTGCCAGTCCATGGTAGCATTATACCACATATACAGTGCCTTGAAAAAGTATTCATACCTCCTTGAAATTTTCCCTATTTTGGCATGTTACAACCAAAAACAAAAATGTATTTTATTGGGATTTTATGTGATAGACCAACACAAAGTGGCTCATAATTGTGAAGTGGAAGGACAATGATAAATGGTTTTCAACATTTTTTTACAAATAAATATCTGAAAAGTGTGGGGTACATTTGTACTCAGCCCCCTTTACTTTGATACCCCTAACTAAAATCTAGTGGAACCAATTGCCATCAGAAATTGCCTAATCAGTAAATAGAGTCCACCTGTGTGTAATTTAATCTCAGTATAAATACAGCTGTTCTGTGAAGCCCTCAGAGGTTTGTTAGAGATCCTTATTGAACAAACAGCATCATGAAGGTCAAGTAACACACCAGACAAGTCAGGGAGAAGTTGTGGAGAAGTTTAAAGCAGGGTTAGGTTATAAAAAAATATCCCAAGCTTTGAACATCTCACAGAGCTCTGTTCAATCCATCATCTGAAAATGGAAAGAGTATGGCACAACTGCAAACCTACCAAGACATGGCCGTCCACCTAAACTGACCGGCCGGGCAAAGAGAACATTCATCAGAGAAGAGCCAAGAGGTCCATGGTAACTCTGGAGGAGCTGCAGAGATCCACAGCTCAGGTGGGAGAATCTGTCCACAGGACAACTATTAGTCGTGTTCTCCACAAATCCGGCCTTTATGGAAGAGTGGTAAGAAGAAAGACATTGTTGAAAGAAAGCCATAAGAAGTCCCATTTGCAGTTTGTGAGAAGCCATGTGGGGGACACAGCAAACATGTGGAAGAAGGTGCTCTGGTCAGATGAGATCAAAATTGAACTTTTTGACCTAAAAGCAAAACACTATGTGTGGGGGAAAACTAACACTGCACATCACCCTGAACACACCATCCCCACCGTGAAACATGGTGGTGGCAGCATCATGTTGTGGAGATGCTTTTCTTCAGCAGGGACAGGGAAGCTGGTCAGATTTGATGGGAAGATGTATGGAGCCAAATACAGGACAATCTTAGAAGAAAACCTGTTAGAGTCTGCAAAAGACTTGAGACTGGGGCGGAGGTTTACCTTCCAGCAGGACAACGACTCTAAACATACAGCCAGAGCTACAATGGAATGGTTTACATCAAAGCATATTCATGTGTTAGAATGGCCCAGTCAAAGTCCAGACCTAAATCCAATTGAGAATCTGTGGCAAGACTTGAAAATTGCTGATCACAGACGCTCTCCATCCAATCTGACAGAACTTGAGCTATTTTACAAAGAAGAATGGGCAAAAATGTCCCTCTCTAGATGTGCAAAGCTGGTAGAGACATCCCCAAAAAGACTTGCAGCTGTAATTGCAGTGAAAGGCGGCTCTACAAAGTATTGACTCCGGGGGGCGCTATACAAATGTACCCCACACTTTTCACATATTTTGTAAAAAAAATTCTAAGATCTAAGGATGTCTGCTGTGCAAAAAAAAAGAAAATACATTGTAACATTTGTCAAAAATGTTAGTAATAAACTATATATAATAATAACCTAAACAGGTCCTTAGCTGAAGGTTGGGGGGCTTATCAATGATCTGCAGCACAGGGGTACCTGTGGTTTTGGTGCTGGTTAGCTGTTCTTGGCCAAAGACTTCTATTATGTTCTGAAACCAAAACCGTGCTACATAATAGAAGTCTATGGAAAATCGTAGCTAACCTGCGCCAAAACCGCGGGGATGCTGCGCTGCGACCGAAGTGCAGCGAATCGGTAAGAAGCCCCCTTTAGTCTTGCTCCTGAAACCCTTTTACCCTTGGTGATGAAGGGGTTAAATATGACGTGCTGAAGTCTGACCTCGTACAAAATCCTGTTTGTGCATTTATTTTTTTTTTGAACAGAGGATCAATGAAGAATTCCACGGTTTTGTTATGTTGACATGAGGTTTCCTTGGAGATAACAAAAGCACAACACAAAGTAGCTACGGGATTTTTTTTTTTTATTTTAAAAAAAGCATATGACGAGCAGCCATGTAAATTGAGGGCAACCCTGGGCGATCGATTATTGTTCCCCTGAGATAACACTGGAGCCAGGAGGGTCTGAAGCTGAACGTGGAAACGTGCAGTCTTGGCCGAAATGATTCTGCGTGTTTATATCGCTATCGTGCAGCCGACCGCTCTTCTGAACAGTGTTGGTTTAGAATTTAGCTCTACTCCTGTTCCAAAAAAAATAAATAAAAAAATCCACTTTTAAATGGCTTGCAGGGATTTTAACAAACTTTGTTGCGTTTTCTGCTCTAAAATTGATGTTTGTTTCACCATGTCCTTTGCAGATTGATTCTGGTTCATTATAATCACCTGGTGCACTCTGTGTTCCAATGAGAAAAGCGGCAGTGTGAGCATCCTTCCGTTCTCACATATAGGTGTTTTGAATCGCGGGGCGTAATTGCCACGATTTTAAAATGTCAAATCACACAGCAGCGTGTTCATTTCAATGGAACCTAAAAACATGGTGTGATATATATTTTTTTTTTTTTTTTTTTTGTGATTGACGCGTGTCAGCCAAAAAAAGTTCCAGGGCTTCTTATGGGCGACACGCGTTGTGCGATTTGGTGTGAGCAATTTGCAGGTCAATTTGTCACGCAACAATTGTGGCAAAATTGCACCGTGTTTTTAGGTGCCAATGGGAATAAGGTCTGAAAAAACAAAAGCATTTATTAATAAATTTAAACATGATTTGTCTAGCGATTGTGTGTGTATATGTGTATCTATCTATCTATCTATCTATCTATCTATCTATCTATCTATCTATATTAATATTATACATTTTTATTTTTATTATTTTTTTTTTTTTGCTATTTTTATATTTTTTTTTTTTTTTTCCACAGAAGTGGAGTTATCCTTTAAAGTGATATTAAACCCAAAACCAGAAATTTAATATACAGTATTTTAGCTTGCCAATCATTTAGATGTGGTGGCTCCATTAGTGTTTTTTAGTTTTTTTTGTATTTGTATTTTTTTTTTTAACCTTTCTGTTTTCACCTGGTGATCTGGCCACTAACGCTCCTCCTGTATTAGAGCACCCCCACTCCGGATGAAGGAGCACAGGGGGGGCGCCTTTGAACAACAGCATTGTCAGTCTGGGGGAGGAGAGTGTTAGATGGACCAGCAGATTTAAATTGAAGCCAACTCCAGCTAATACTTTATATACAGTTACAGCAAAATTTTTTTTATTTTATTTTTTTCCTTTTCAATAAAGGTTTCACATAAATAAAAGCTGATCGTTGTAAGTAGTAAATGTGTTTTGTTAGACATGTGCACTGCCGAAAAATTCTTTTGTTTTTCGTTTCATTCGTTTTTTTGTTTTTTTTCGTAAATTCGTAAGTTTGAAAATTCAAAAATAAGAAAGAAAATCCAAGAATTTGAAAGAACGAAAATTCCAAATAATAACTAACTAAAAATTAACTATTAAATCATAGGTATTGGAATTTCCTTTCAAATTTGGCTGTTAGTGAACGTAACAAATACAGATTTATCTGAAGTTACTAATTATCCGAAATAACAAATGCTGCATCTAAACAAATGGAAGGGATCTAATTAATAATAAATAATAATAAAAAATAAAAAGTTTTTATTATTATTATTAATTCATTGCGTTCCATTCGTTTAGATACGGCATTTGTTACTTTGGATAAATTCGTACTCGTTACGTTCACTAACAGCCAAATGATTTTAGAATTTTCGGGTTTCGAATATTCAGATTTTCGGATTTTCGTTCTTTTGAATTTTCGGATTTTCATTCTTATTTTCGAATTTCCGAATATTCTGAAAAATTCGGAAATTTGCAAATTTGGATGTTTCAGAATTAATGAATTTGTTGAAATTTGTTAAACGAAATCGGAACAAAACGAATTGCACATGTCTAGTGTTTGTGTCATCCCTGTAACTGATACATTCTGCTGGAGAGCTTTTTCTTTTGAAAAATAATGACTTAGTGGCCGGATCACCAGATGAAAATAGAAGAAAAAAAGAAAACGAATGCGGCCATCACTTCTACGAATTGGTAAGCTGCAATTTAATAAAAAGCTTAAAACTGCTTTAAACATTATTGCTCTGTAAACTGGGGGGGGGGGGGGGGGGGGGGGAGTACTGTGTATTCCGCTCCAGCAGCTAGAAGGTCGCATTAAAAGAAAAGCTAGTTTCTGATTGGCTCCCGCACTGCACAGTGTCAGTTTTATTTAGAATCAGACCTGTGTACACAAAGCTTTAGAATTTTCGGTTGTCCTTTGTTCTAGATCTCTGAACTTTGTCCCCTGCATTCTCCATGCCATGATGTTTTTTTGTGCCTGGAGTGAGGTTTTGCTATTATACCTAGTTTGTGGAAAGGCGTTAATGTGGAGAAATATAAACCAGAAAACTCGGCGACAAACCAAAAATAGCGTGCAGGTTTTGTTTTCGTTTTTTTGAACTTTAGTTTTAAGGTAGATCTATTGGAATCTCTAAAAATAACCTATTATAGAATTAGGCTTGGACTAGCGGTACCCTGACATTGGTAATGATGACTGTGGACGTCGTACGTGGCACATTCCACTTAAAGCCAAGTGGAGACTGCTAAAGCAAACAAAATCTTGTGATGTAGAAAAGGGAGGCTAAGCGGGGGGCCTTTTTTTTTTTTTTTTTTTTTTTTTTTTTGGCACAAGAACAGGTCCAGGAAAGTTGAATGGAGCTCCCCTAACCATAAGCACCCTTAACGAAATGCCACCTAAGCTGGCCATATCCATAATGATTTACAGCAGCTTATTTAGCTTTCAGGACAGATTCTCTGATCCATGCTAACAGTGCAGATTGATAAATCTCCTGCTGAGGCTCCTGTATTCTTCCAGCGGCTGCAGGAAAGTCCGCATCTGGTGGGATGAAGTCATGGTCTAAAATTTTTCACCAGGCTCCTTCAACCAAAGTCGTAGCATCACCCCCACAGGGGCCGCTGATAGTTTGGGCCTATTTCCATTATTTACAGCATGCCCAGCCAGGCACATGGCATTTTTAGCATTCTTCCTTTTGCTCAAGAATACTTCTAGGAGTTTCTTTTAGGGCCTCTCGCTCGCTCGCTCGCTCTGTCTCTCATTCGTCCTCTCTCTCTCATGCACTCTCATTCTCTCTCTCATTCCTTTTATCGTTCCCGCTCTCTCTCTCGCTCTCTCTTGCTCTCGCTCTCGCTCTCATTCTCGCTCTCTCTCTCTCTCTCGCTCTCATTCTCTCTCGCTCTCATGCTCTCTCTCGCTCTCTCTCTTGCTCTCGCTCTCTCGCTCTCTCTCTTGCTCTCGCTCTCTCGCTCTCTCTCTTGCTCTCGCTCTCTCGCTCTCTCTCTTGCTCTCGCTCTCTCGCTCTCTCTCTTGCTCTCGCTCTCTCGCTCTCTCTCTCGCTCTCTCTCATTCTCGATCTCTCGCTCTCATTCTCGCGCTCTCTCTCTCTCATTCTCGCGCTCTCTCGCTCTCATTCTCGCGCTCTCTCTCTCTC